>NC_051154.1:132328470-132607354 GCF_013339745.2 Dermacentor silvarum
ATTGAACTTAACTGAGCGCAGTTTACAAAAAATAACCTGAGTGCCTACGAACAGTATGCCGTTGTTCTCAGTCGCCTACGATGTACCACTTTTATATGTTGGGCTCGAGTTCCGTAAAACACTAGCGTGTTCAGCTAAACTATGCTGTCGAAGCGTCGCTCAGAGGAACTCGATCCAGTGCCTCGCGAATGGCGCGTCGTCGCATGGAATTCACCGGGAGGCGTCGCTCTGAGTCGAGTGAACGCGCAGAGCCAAACCATGTTTACTCTTCTGCCTGTCATCGCAACGAGGGCAGGGAGACAATTTGGCGCCTTCCACGAGAGTTACGAGCCGCCACTGGGCGAGCAATTTGATTCAATGTTCGCTCGTCCAGTCTTGGCAAAACTTCAACGAATGAGCATCCCGTCCCCGTTTCATGCTGAAAAATGCGCTATTCATGTGGGCTCGTAAGCCCCGCCTTAGCAAAAGTACGCGACAGCAACAGCAGCAGGAATCACGAAAACTGCACTGCGAGGTATAACGTAGACAGACCCATCAGTCAAGAAACACGAGCGCAACAGAGGAGCGCGCGTGTTTGACTGGTTCTTTCGTGCGGCGTATATGCGTTGCCTCTCCTGACAGCGTAAAGCCCTGAAACACAGTTTTAGAAGATACGTCCTAATGGCACAAAGTCAGCTGCGACATTTCGTTCAGCTAGTGATGAGATATGCAGCCATTATGTATACATTAATTATGCAAATTTCACCCGTAGAACTTCTAGA
This sequence comes from Dermacentor silvarum, assembly GCF_013339745.2. NCBI lineage: Eukaryota > Metazoa > Arthropoda > Arachnida > Ixodida > Ixodidae > Dermacentor > Dermacentor silvarum. The sequence continues at coordinate 132,329,232 of NC_051154.1, forward strand.
CCTTCGTTGAAAAAATTTTAGATCTGACATCCCACTACAAACCTTATCTGAACGAACTAAATGAGTAAACGTTATCCGTTTGGCTGGCGTAAGCCTATGTGGCAACAGTTATCCAGTCCCTGTCTCCTGCTGATCTCTGTGCTGTCCAGTCCATGCTCGAGAAGGATTACATGCAGCTGTGGCTTTAATCATGCAGCCACTGCATATAGGATAATATTAAATACGATCACATTTATTGCCCTGGCTGTTTAAGTGTTGTGTGCTGAAAGATTGCTGGCAGATTTCTGTGTGTGACCAAGAAGCCGCGCGTAATTCCTCGAGAAATCGTGAAAGATCGCGAGGAAGAGTTCTGTTCAATCCCTGCCGAAAAGATGGACATCTTTGGGTTTCTTCCGATGGGCGGTAGAAAGAAGTCTCGATGTTCCATAAGGTGAATGTATATATTGGTAAATATTGGTTCCGGATATTGGATAAGAGCGCATTTAACATTTGATAGGATATATAAGTTCTGTAGCTATATACTACTACTAACCGCTAAATCTGGAAGCCAAAATTCGCATAATCGGTGCACCGACCGCAAACAAAACAAACAAAATTTCCTGCCGCCCGTTCCTATAGGTTGACCCCTGGCGTCTCTCAAGCCCCTTGGGCTGTTTTGGGATATCAAACGCCATCAATTCATCAATGTTTTCTCTAAACTCATGAAATGTGAAGAAATAATTATTTGATGATGTTTTGGAGTAAGATGTTTCAAAACGTTGAGGTATTAGACGAAGCCTAAATCAAGGAAGAACGCGCGCAGTGATAATGAGCTGCACACTGCGCCCTGATCGGCTTTAAATCTCGAATTTTTCAGCTCAAAAAGTGTGCAGTGATGCGCTGACGAGCGAAAATCGATTAATTAGTGTATATAAGAATTATATCGCTGGTAAGGGTCATCATCATCCTCCTATTTTTTGTCCACTGCAGGACGAAGGCCGCTCCCGGCGATCTCCAAATACCCCTGCCTTGCGCTCGCTGATTCCAACTTGCGCCAGCAAATTTCCTAATTTCATCACCCCACCTAATTTTCTGCCGTCCTCAACTGCACTTCCCTTCCCTTGGCACCGATTCTGAAACTCTAACTGTCCACCGGTTATCTACCCTACGAATTATATGGCCTGCCCAGCTCCATTTTTGTCTCTTAATGTCAACTATAATATCGGCTACCTCCGTTTGCTCTCTGATCCACACCGCTCTCTTTCTGTCTCCTAATGTCACGCCTAACATTTTTCGTTCCATCGCCCTTTGTGCGGTTCTTAACTTGTTCTCGAGCTTTTTTGTTAACCTCCAAGTTTCTGCCCCATGTGTTAGCTCCGGTAAAATGCTATGATTGCACGTTTTTCTTTTCAACGAAAGTGGTAAGCGCCGAGTCAGGATTTGGTAATGCCTGCCGTATGCACTCCAACCAATTTTATTCTTCTATAAATTTTATTCTCGGGGTCATGCTCGCCCGTGAGTCATTGACCTAGATAAACATACTCCTGTACAGATTCTAGAGGCTGACTGGCGATCCTGAATTTGTGTTCTCTTGCTAGGCTGTTGAACATTATCTGTGTCTTCTGCATATTAATCTTCAACCCTACTCCTGCGCGTTCTCGGTTAACGTCCTCAATCATTTGTTGCAATTCATCCCCAGTGTTGCTGGACATGACAATGTCATCTGCAAACCGAAGGTTGTTTAGATATTCACCGTTGATCCTGACTTCTAAGCCTTCCCAGTCTAATAACTTAAATACTACTTCTAAGTATGCAGTGAATAGCATTCGAGAGATTGTGTCTCCTTGCCTGACCCCCTTCTCGGTAGGTAATTTTCTGCTTTTCTTGTGGAGAACAAAGGTAGCTGTGGAATCTTTGTAGATAATTCCCAAGGTATCACGTATGCCTCCTGTGCTCCTTGATTACGCAATGCCTCTATGACTCATGGTATCTCTATTGAATCAAATGCATTTTCATAATCTATGAAAGTTTGAAAGTTTGAAAGTTTATTTAACATAAGTAAACAATACAATTAGAAAGTACACACTTTTGGGACCCAACAAATTTGTTAAAGGGTCCCTACCCTTATAAAAAGCTTGATTAGTACTCCGTAGATTTCTCAGTTACTTGATTGATAACATGGATGTGAGCCACTGTAAAATATCCCTTCCTGAAGCCAGCCTGTTCTCTTAGTTGATTGAAGTCAAGTGTTGCCCTGATTCTATTGTAAATTATCTTGGTGAATATTTTATACAATATTGAAAGCAAGCTAATGGGTCTATATTTCTTCAATTCTTTAACGTATCCTTTCTTATAGACTCGTATAATGTTGGCGTTTTTCCAGCTCTCTGGTAAAAAAAAAAAAATTATGGGGTTTTACGTGCCAAAACCAGTTCTGATTATGAGGCACGCCGCAGTGGGGGACTCCGGAAATTTTGACCACCTGGGGTTCTTTAATGTGCACCTAAATCTAAGTACACGGGTGTTTTCGCATTTCGCCCCCATCGAAATGCGGCCGCCGTGGCCGGGATTCGATCCCGCGACCGAATCCCGGCCACGGCGGCCGCATTTCGATCTCTGGTACACTTGAAGTCGTGAGGCATTGCGTATGAAGGGCCGCAAGCTTTTCAAGCATGATATCTCCTCCATCTTTGATTAAATCGACTTTTATTCCATCTTCTCCAGCAGCTTTCCCCTGGTCATGTCTTACAAGGCCCTTCTAATTTCATTACTATAGTTAAAAGGAGCCTCTGTACCCTGTTCATCACTACTTCGAATGAAGGTAGCATGGCTGCTCTGAGTACTGTACATGTCAGTATAGAATTATTTTGCTGCTTTTACTATATCATCGAAATTGCTGATGACATTATCCTGCTTATCTTTCACTGCATACAATTGCCTTGTCCTATGCCAAGTTTTCTTATCACTGATTTCATGCTGCGGCCATTTTTAACTGCTTCCTCAATTTTTTCCGCTTTATAATTTAGAATATCCCCTACATTTCTTGTTAATCATGCTGTTGAATATGTTTGTAAGGGTAATGGTTCACGAACCATTTTTGTTTTGTTTTTAGAAGTTTGTCACACCTGTATGGTCAGGCATCCGAAGAAGTTGGCATCCAAAACTAACGTTCTCGCTATGACAATCAACGAAGGCCGATACTGCGCATATTAGCCATAGCATAGTATCAAAATCACCAATAAAACAATCTGTGACATTGTTGTCTCTCCTCTTAACCGACTACTTCCCAACCAGCGCTGCTCGAACATGCCTGGCCGGATTCCTTCGCTCATCGTGGCGTGACGTTAGACTGCGCCGATCGTATGCGAATCTATGTGCCCCCGTGCTAACGCTAACAGTGATAAAGAATGTACGCATTATTTTCAGCACCTTCAGTGAGCAGGTATAGACGAGAGGATGGCCGGGGACAATAGTCGGACGGGAGGGCGTACCAGGGTGTTCGCCGCGCGTCCTTGACATTAGGAGCAGCCCGTACCGTCGAATGGCGGCGAGAGGGTGCGATAACTGCGAAACGACGGCCGCCAGTCAAGATAAACAGGGGCTTCCTTGCGCAAGCAGAGCCGGCCCTGTTTCGCAAAATGCGCGCTGTTTGCGAGTTGGCACCAGGCGTCTTTATTTTTGCAGCTTGGTCGAGTCTGCACAAACAGGCAGCAGGAGCCCTTTCTGAAGAACTAGGAGCAAACAATAGAAAATAACTCTATCCTGCCATTCGTGCGTAGGCGTAAGGCTCTCCCAGAAGGTGCGCAGTTTGGGCTGGCGCGTTGAACGGCAGACTTCGGCCGCCATGTGTACGCACACGTACACAAAATAGTCCACCGCTTGCATCTGTTCCGAGGGTGTCTTCCGTTCCTCGCCACTAGTACTCGTACATGTGGTCGTACTTCCTGTGCCTTTGATTTGCCTTTCATTCTGTTCTTTTCCGGAGCAAACTTGACTCGCGTATCCTTAGGGGCATCGCGTATGGTTTAAAAATATTTGAAACGTCGTGCTCAATGTCAACAGATTTTGAAAGAGGCTTCCTTGACAAATATAGTATATGGTCAGAAGTTTGTGTAATGATTGGCCCACTTGCCGGCCTCAGCACGCACTAATTTCGTTTAGCAGCGCGGCATCTACATGCACCATAACTTCGTTTACTGCTTAAGGAAAACAAACTGCTATGTTCTTTATGTGTCATCTATTTATATCTTGCGCTCATAGGGAGTAGAAGCACCTTCCATGCTTACTTATGTGTTCCTCCCAAGTGCTCTGCAAAATCATTCTGCTCGCAGTACAGGTATAGACTTTGGGAACGTCCCGATATTTCTTCCGCCTCACGTGTCGGTCCGACACGTGAATATTGGTATTCCGCTGAAGGGGCCGACTTTTTAATCAAGTCCTACTACCTGTCTATGAATTGCGCATATCCTGTGGTTCTAACATTATATACTTTTATATGTTGTTTTGTTTTTCGCGTAAAGGCATCTGGTGTTTTCCATTGTTTTATTTCTATATAATATAGATGACTAATACATGAAAAATAAAAAAAAAAACAGGATAAAGTCACTTGCTGCTTTTTGTATCACAACGGTGTATACATGTGATGACTTTGGTCGCGAGGAAACGCTTCAACATGTTCTGTGTGGCTGTCCTCGCTACAGTGCGCACACAGACGACCACTCATGACTGTGCTAGCTCGCGTTGATCATAGACCATTGTTAGAACAAACCATTTTGGAATGACGGCCTCATAAGACATCCAGTAGAAGAGCGCGACGAAGGTACTATAATTATCAAGGACGACAAACCTGCACAAACGGCTTTAGTCTCAACTGGTGTTCATTGTCTTGCACGAGATCACGTGCTGTGCTTGTGTGCGGTGATCGTGTGTCTGTGCCCTATCCCTCTATCTTTACTTCTTATCTTTATACCTACCCCATCCGCGAGCTACTGTCATCATCATCATGAGCCTATTTTTATGTTCACTGCAGGATGAAGGCCTCTCCCAGCTATCTCCAATTACCTCTGTCTTGCGCTACCTAATTACAACTTGCGCCAGCAAATTTTCTAATTTCATCTGCCCAACTAATTTCCGGTTGTAAAAGTAGGGTTGAAGATTAATACGCAGAAGACAAAGGTAATGTTCAATAGACTGGCAAAGGAACAAGAATTCATGACCGCCAGTCATCCTCTAGAGTCTGTGCAGGAGTACGTTTATCTAGGTCAAATACTTACAAGGGAGATCATGAGAAGGGAGTTTACTGCAGAATCAAAATGGGTTGGAGTGCATACGGCAGGCATTGCCAAATCCTGACTGGGAGCTTACCACTGTCTTGCAAAAGAAAAGTGCACAATCATTGCATTCTATCGGTGCTAACATATGCGGCCGAAACTTAGAGGTTAACAAAGATGCCCGAGAACAAGTTAGGGACCGCACAAAGAGCGATGGAACGAAAAATGTTAGGCGTAACGTTAAGAGTCAGGAAGAGATCGGTGTGGATCAGAGAGCAAACGGGGATAGCCGATATTCTAGTTGACATGAGAAAAAAAATAAATAAAAAATAAAGGAGCTGGGCAGACCATGTAATGCGTAGGGCAGTTAACCGGCGGACCATTAAAGCCAGCTAATGTATAGTGCGACAAACCGGGTTATCTGTTGTGGTTAGCGTCCCCGCCTTTATCCTCTCTCTCTCTCTCTCTCTCTTATTTTTTAATCAACATCCTAAGGGCTCTGTCTAGGTTATCGGGCAACGCGGGCATCAAAAATAATTATTACTAAAACGAAACAAATGGAACTAAGTAGGTAATCAGCAATACAAAGCAATGTGAATAGCAGCGGCTGCGTTATCATTTACAAAAAAAAAAAAAAAAAAGAAACGTTTAAATACATGTGCAAAAAACAGTTATGTGGCGCAATAGGCATATGCGAGCAGGCGCGCACTTATCGCCGTTCTGGCGGGCACTGGTCTAGCTTTGCAGCCAACCGTTACAGCGACGCCTTGACACACGCCTTGTCGTATGCCTTGTCCGCCAAGTCTGACATTTAGTAGAGTTAGTAGTTGTTTGAAAGCCCCTTTGAGATCGCACTCGCACTTCAGTGATCAAGTGCGATCAAGTGAGTGATCAAGTGAGAGCAATCGCACTTGAGTGACGCACTCGCGTCACTTATTATTTTTTGTATTTTGTGCCAAAATTTTGACGCGCGAAGGGACTCAGCTAAACGAAATGTACCAGGATGAAAAACTATTGAATATGATGGCCAAATGCGAAACACAGGGTGGCATTAGAGCTTACTCCATTAGACCTGCAAATATGAATTAGGGTAATTAATTATTCAGATAACTAAGGACAACAAAAAATTGCGGAAGACGACTTCTGACGGAAGACCATTGGTCACGCCCAGGTATCTCGTAGCTCTTTTTTTTGTGGTAGGTTGGCATATGTTAGCTGATACAGCCTGCATAAGAAGCTATGGTAGAATCGAGGCTTGAAGCGCGCAAGGGTTCTCAGAATTTTCCATAATCTGATGTGGTTGCAATGCTATCGGAAAGAGCATTTCAATATGATGTGGCACGAGGTAGAGCCGACGAGTTAAAGACACGTGCCCTTCTAGACATGTTCGTGAAGCTAAGTTGATTACGTATAGCCATGATGATTTTCGTGCATGGCTTCGTAGGCAAGCGGTTATGGTATATCGGTAACGTATTTACAGAGTAGATATAGTAGAGTTGATGTAATAATAACAGCTTCACTAAGAGCGATACATTTCTGTTGGAAAAAATAAATTAATCAGAGCACGCTCTTGGATGTCTGCCATGTAAACGAAGCCTTTTTTTTTTTTTTTGGAACGGTGCATTGAAACACAACACGTGGTACGTACTATGAACAGGTTTCTTTACACAAATTACAGCATACTGGGACGCCACAATGCGATGAGAGACACGCAGCTAATTTCTTCATCCACTGGACTGTGGTGGACCTTGCAGAACAAATACGGAAGTTTAATTCAGCATAAATACGTGCTGAATCACAAGACACGACGTGCTCGACTTTGTAGAAATGCACCACAGTGCCCCAATACGATGGCCACCCGCCGCGGTGGCTCAGTCAGCTAAGGCGTTGCGCTGCTGAGCACGAGGTCGCGGGATCGAATCCCGGCCGTGGCGGCCGCATTTCGATGGAGGCGAAATACAAAAACGCCCATGTGCTTGCATTGTAGTGCGCGTTAAAGAACCCCAGGTGGTCAAAACCAATTCGGAGCCCTCCACTACATCGTGCCTCATAATCAGAACTGGTTTTGGCACGTGAAACCCCAGAAAGAAGAAGACAATACGATGAGAGACGCGCAGCAAACTTTAGCGACGAACGCGTCCCGTAACTTCATTGTCCATCGTCAGCTAGAGCCTAGAAGATGCTCGCGCTCACTTTTGAAGACAACATCTGTCTTAGCGAAGAAGACAAAGAAAACATTTGTTTGTGGCGAGGCTTAGCGAGTTACTACCACATTTCCTTGTCGTAGCCTCTTATAATGGGCCGACCTCGGAGATAGTGCTGCGTAAAAATGTGGGCCGATATATGCCCTTGGTACTGCTGCTCGTCGTGATGTTCCGTATATATATATATATATATATATATATATATATATATATATATTCTTTTTTATCTGTGGTACGATTTTCATGAGTTCTTGGAGTGCGCCGTTTGACATTACTGTGCACTTTCGCAGTCGACAGAGCTTAGATTGTAGATACCTCAACACCGCAGGAAGAGGCTCAGAAAGCTTCGCTTTAAACATGCAAAACTTATCTCATTTTGAGCATATGACAATCACGATTCCTCTTACGACTAGGCGGAACAATAGTTCTTCTCTTCGCAGAAAAGCGTTCATTATTTCATTTTACAGATCAGAAGTAGCTGAGTAGTAAGTTGCCCAATACATCGGCTCAGACAGGAAGTGTAATAGCACAGGTACAGTGCAGAATTCCACCGTATTGACCACCACGTAGCAGTTCGTTTTCTGCTGGTATGCCCAGGTTTGAACGTCGACGCCATCGCGTTTTTCTTGACTACCACTTCAGTGTAGTCTTAGTTGTAGACTATCGCATTTGCCTCAGTTACCTTGTGCCACTGTGAACATAGTGGAACAAGGTAAACAAGGTATGTAGTCTTTACATAGTGACCCTGCAGCCTGTAGATGGGGTCATAACCATCGAGCCGGTCCTCATACTGAAAGCGACTCCATTGTGTAGCTGCGTTTCTGCCCTCTCTTGTTGTCGCTCTGTCTTACCCCTGGTGTCTCAGCGCATTTACCGCGTTACTGAGCGCAGTTACTGTAGCGTTACTGTAGGCAATGAGCGCCGAGCATGCGGAGCATGCCAATGGTCTCCGTCTCTCTCTCTCTCTCTCTCTCTCTGCCCGCGCTCTATTTTCAGCATGCAGGGAAGCGTCGCGCCGTTTCCAGTGGCTTACCAGACTGTTTCCCGTCGATTTGTGCCCGCATTTTGTGCTGGCAACTTAAGCTAGGTCTGTAGTACCAGGAACTATGCTGTCTGTAGAGAAAAAAAAAAAAAAAAAAAACCGCATCGGAAGTCGGGCGGGTGTAGGCTTGTGTGCTAGACATGAACCGTTCCGGCCGCACAGGCCGAGCTTAAAGACTCAGGTACGGTGGCTAGATGGGTAGGGGTGCCGACCGAGCTTAGTTCACCACTTCTCCGCATCATGACGCAGAAGTGGCGCTGCGGACAGTATAACAGTTCAGCCGCGCGCAAAGTCGGCTGCGCTGTGTTGACTAGCAGCGTGTTTGATAGTATCGCTGCCTCTGTTCTAGCTTTGAAGTATGCGTTATATAATGCCGTTTTGAGCAGTGTAGGCAAAGCCAGAATGGGGAATTTGTTATTGTCGTCTAGTCAGAAGACACGATATGCTGAAGTTAATTTTATAGCTTGGCGATTGGTCAAATTTATTGGTATAAACGCGGCGTTCCAGCCCACTGCATTAAAGACGTAGATGCATTTTTTCCATGCATAAAACAATACTGCAATGGTTTCATATGGTATATGGAAACGTGTTTATGCGATATTTAGTGAGTTCTAATGTTTCAATTTCGAGAAATCCAGCTATTGTGTTTATTGCTGCCTCAGTAACTGTTTTTAAATTGTTACGAGAGGAATTGTGTTGGTAAGTGCATATGGTTCACTGTTTCGTTGCAATTAAATAAAGCAATACGTCTTGGGCTAGATTCATTAATATATTTAAAATACAAGAAAAGCTCTCGTAACTTGAGTCAGCAGACGCACCAACATAAATAGCCTAGCGCCAGCAAGGTCGCAACGTTGGTCCATCACATCATAACATTATTCACAGCACACGCCTCCGCTTCAGGTGCTTCCTCTTCTACCAGTTACTTTCGCGCGCCATGTTCTTGCCGTTGACAAGAAAGTAAAGGTGTGTAATTGAATAGAACGTTACTTCCCAACATCGTTTGTGAGCTCTTTCTTGTGCCGCTCACAGCCGATCAAATTCGGAGGATTCATCTGCAGAAAGGATGCAAAGTCGGCGATACTGTTCCTTCGTAACTCATTTAAACTGAAGCACAGCGTGAAGGCGTCTTCTAGTGAGGTTATTAGTTTTTTTTTAGTGCTTCAGAAGGGAGCAACAGCCCTGACCTATACTCATTCTGTTGAATTCAGTAATGTCCCTGAGCAAACGGAGCACTTGGTTCTTTGCAGGAACTTCCTTGCTACATAGCCTGCTATATAGAATATAAGCCTAGAGTCACTTTTCTTTTCCCTGTAGCAGCGCAGCGGTGCTCGATGTCGCAGGCGCTGAGCACCTCATGTGCGGCTTGCAAATTTCCAACGTCGAGGAGCTAATCGACGTACGCTTTTCGGTGTACCGCTTGCTCATTAACGTCGCCGCTACTGAGCAAGCTACTGAGCAGCCCGGGGCGAACATTTCCACTGTCAGACAGCGGAACATTTCCGCTCTCTTTCTCACAAATTTAAAGCCCGACTTGCAGTTCGGAGCGAAGAAGTAAGTCTCCTTGGTGGTCTTCTTTGGTGGAACAAGGCCGCCGCTGATCTCGTCGGTCATTTCTCTGACCTAGAACATTCCACATCGCTTAGGAATTTGCAAACAGCACGAGAGGCTCGGAGCTCTTCACCTTTGAAACTGACAGGAACAGACGACATACAACTATTTCAATACGGGCTTTTTCTTTGCTCGCCGCTTGCTACCTGTAGCTGGCGACGCGCGCTGCGGAACCTTTCTACTGACCGCAGCGCCAATTTTGCGTCATGACGCAGAGAAGCGGTGAACTACGCTCCAGACGCGCCGGTCGGCACACCTACCCATCTAGCCACCGTAACTCAGGATTCAAAACGTAGTGCCTCGCTCTTGCAGTGCCAGCTTTTGGATCCGGTTTGTCGAGAAGGCTTAGTGCTGCGCGCGCTAATCGATTGTATCAGAGGACAGCTCCGATTGCCTGATCTGCGTCTCCTCAAAGACGCTGCCTTGCATTGGAGCATGTAATAAGTTGGTGAGCATTCCTCTTGAGAACATCTTCGCCACACGCTGATGTCTGTCATGCCCATATCGCACCTCCAATGCTGCTTTGACGTCATTGGGCAACTGGTGGTTCTGCTTTCATCCCGTTCCTGCATTAAAGACTTTAAAGTTTGAAAATGTTCACCTTGACAAACGTGACCGTGCTTAGAGCGGAGTGAAGAGAAAACAGCAGAGCAATGAACAGAGCCCGTATTCACAAAACGCTCTTACGCTAGAATTGTTCGCAAGAGAAAATTTCAGCCAATTCTAATGCTAAAGATATCATTAGCGAAGGCGGTCGGCCAATGGGAAAGCGCACTTACGACCGAAAAGTTTTGTGAATTCGGCCCCAGATTCTCTACCGGAAATGTGCACCCGTAGACTGTTCGTCCTTTGCCACCAGCTGTCACTCTGTCACCGGCTGCCTGGTAAAGTATGCGTAATGATATAGCTAGGCAGTCTGGCAGTCTGGCGAGTCTAAGAGTGCATCAAAAACGGGGAGGCCGTGTTGCTGAGAAAAAGCCATGATCTTGCAGTTCCAGAAAGCATAACAGTATGCGTGCATTGAATTACAGTGACCCCTTTGGCATGTCAAGACGAGGGGAGAGTGGCGAAACTCAACCTATGGAAGCCCTTTGCGCACACCCGTTGGAGTGCTTTCGCACAGTGCAATGCATAGATGGAAAGAACTTCATTAAACGAAAGAAGAGTTATTCTTCATCCGTCATTGGGAGTAAATGATTGTCGTCTTTGTAGTAAGTTGCATTCAGTAGCAGGTGTATGTTAGAGGGGAATTTCGGTCGACTCGCAGTTGCACTGAAATGTATAGCGCGCGTACAGCTGTGACACAAATATGTGATAGACGTGATGGGCTGTACAAACTGTGAATTACTTTGTTCAAGTGCTCGTCACAATAAAAATAAATAATTAAATAAAGCGCCTGTACGGAAGCTCAACGGTAAAGGATATGACACACATGCGCAACCTGTCTGCAAAGCGTGATAACAACAATGTTGTTAATGAGCGAGATGAAAGAGCTGTTACTGAGACAACGCATACATGGAAGTACACAGCGCATAACACAAAGGCGCAAGAAAGAACAAGACACCACGGGTCTACCACTTGAGCAGATAAATACATTTTAAACCATGTGACATCGCTTCCTCATACCTGGTTCTGGATGTACCACCGCTTACAGAAAGAAAATAATTCGATAGTTTGTTCTGCGGCATAAATCGGGCTTTTTATCTAATATATAGCTGGTTTTCTTCACTAAAGACCACCAGTAACTAATGATGAGGAATATCAGCCGATTGTTGTCGGATGGGTGGATTGGCTCTATACATCCACTTTGGACACGTAGTGACGTCTTGATAAGCGCAGTCCAAGCCAACACCGCAAGAGATGCGGGAGGGCTGCCAGTGCAGCTGGGCAAGCGCAGAAGGGCAAATCGTGCCGAAAGCCGGGCGATGGTTCCGAGTCCATGGAGATGTTGCATCCATGGAGATGGATTTAATTTTTTGTGGAAACCACGTGAGCTCTGGATGTTGCGAGACGAGGGTAATAGATGCGTGGCTGTAGGGCAAGTCGATGGAAGAGTGAGCCGAGAGTTAAATTAAAGAATACAAGCTACTTGCATCGCGCTACGTGCCCTAATGTAAAGTTTGGTGTTGGCACGTGCCGTTTCCACACTCCCCATTTGGTCGACTTCGACTGTTTTACCGTACTGTCCTTGTAGCGGCAACGGCCGTGCAGCAAACCGAACAAGGGCACGTCGCCGCACACTTGTAAGTGGACAGAAAAATGGCCGTCCCGATCGCTTCTAATAGTTTGCAACACACACACACACACACACACACACACACACACACACACACACACACACACACACACACACACACACACACACACACACACACGCACACGCACACGCACACGCACGCACGCACGCACGCACGCACACACACACACACACACACACACACACACACACACACACACACACACACACACACACACACACACACACACACACACACACACACACACACACACACACACACACACACACACACACACACACACACACACACACCGGGTTTTTTTTCTTTTGGCGTGGTGCCCTCATTGGAATGCGGACGCCATTACCGCGATTCGAACTCGGGACAAGGTGCTGCGACAAAAGTACGCGATAAACACCAGCACTACATTAAGCGCGTCGCTCGTTCTAAAGCAGCGTCAGTTCATTTGTAGTATCGAGAACTGGGTGAACTATCGCGTTAAGTGCGTTTCGGCTCCTCGAGTTGCTCAAGGATGAATGCATCACCGGTGATCAGCTTAATATTATATCTGTCTACATAAGGACAGAGCACAATTCTAATGTGACAATGAGTGACAATAAATTATGTTAACATTCGCCTTTGAAACGTCTCCACTAAATTACAACACTAGCAATCGTCAACGATGTTACAGAGGACACACGTTGAAACTTCTCTACTCAAAAATAATACCGTCCTTATGCAACGTCGAAAGAATGTGCAGATGAGACATTACAGCACTGGAGGAAATTTTTGGAGGATTGAGGCTTGAATATGGACAAAGGCAAAACATGACAAATGGTTGACCATTGATGCGAAGCCATTTATGCGAATATCTGAAATCACACGTCATGACAATCGAGAAGACAACTAAGTTCTCTTCAGCACTTCGATGTTGCACCGAGAACATCCGCGCAGGAAATGTTCTAACTTGATTCTTACGTATGAGCAATTCAACGTCAAAAGATCCATCAGGAAAGGGCTTAGGGCCTGCTTTTGTTGGAGCTCCACTGCCGCCTTGAGGGTTTCGTTTTGGCATAGTCAGCTAACCATAACCATCGTCCTTTATATCCACCCGTTTCGCTGGTAAGTCGAGCATATTTCTCAGGACCAGTATTCTCTATAAAGCGACTCCACATTTTCAGCTTACTATTTCTGTTATATTACGGGTGTTCTCATTTTTTTTTTATGTTAGTGTGGAGCGCTAGACTGGGTGACAAGGAACACCCTTTCTGCCCGTGATGACATCGCGGCGCCAACGTGAATCATTCAAGATTGCTGCAAGCAACGCACAGCTGCGTCGTGAACGTGCTGTCACCTATCTCTGATTAACGTGAGTTGCGGATAGGTTCGTAAATCTCCATTATTTTTCATTAAAAATAAATTATTGGATTTTGGCTCGTAAAACCCCAGATTTTCTTTTTTCTGCGACACATGGTCATAGTATCGCTCTTAGAATATTCAAGGCGCTCGACAAATTGCACTATTTGGCGGCATCGGAAGTACACTGCGTTTCGCAACTTGACTGCGTTGAACGGAAAGTTCTGTCTCCTTTCCGCATTACCGTCGAGGGCGAATTTATTCTGGTGGTCTAGGTGCGAGACCGTACGTTTTTTTTTGTTCTATAATGGCGGCGGCTATTACATTGATCACACACAAGCTTTTACCTAAACGTTGACCCGTATATGGTGTGTTTTTCGCGCGAATCGCGCGCGTCACCATCGGCCTTTTTTAACGCCAGTCCGCGTGTCTTGGCGTCGGCGACAGTTTCGAACAAAGATCACAAAATGTGGCTGAGTAGAAAAAAACTGCTGTCTCGGGTTAGGGTTCGAACTCATCCTTCTGAAATGCGAAGCCTGGGTGTCCTGTAAACACGGCACCATGACAGTTTTGTTTTGTTTTGTTTTGCTTTTGTTTAATGCATGTAAATATCGCACGCACGCGCGTATACGTGCACAGGCACACACACAAGCACGCGCGCACGCTTTTGGAACACTATGCGCGACAGAGAGAGAGAGAGACAAAAAGAGGTCGTTGTAATAGGGAAGGTGAGTGCATGAGGTAAACAAACAATATCTGAGCAGTAGGCAGTGTCATTGTGTATGACATGAACGCGTTGCGAAGTGCTTGTGTAAAAACATTGAAACGTGGGCTCCCCTCGGCTATCGCCATTACTTGTTGTTAGTTGTCAAAAACGAAGCCTCTCGTAGTTTTCATCTCCTTTTTCTTTTCTCGTTATTCTCCCCCGCGTCGATGGGTTGAGCGACGTAAATTGTCCGCCTGTGCTTTCACGCTCCAGTTCACCTGGTATAGGCGGGAATAGAAGTCACGGCTGCTTCTGACACGGACGGCGCGCGTCGCGATGGGCGCACATGCGGTGAAGGACGTTATGGAAGGTTATTTCGAACGTCCTTGATACGAAGCCACTTTGTTGGCGCATCGGGTGAGCAGATGGGCGCTCCAAGCGGGTGAACAAATCATTGAATACACGAGAAAAGTGAATTTTTTTTTTTTACTCCGTTGCATTTAAACAACATTTCTTTCCCGGAAAGTTCGAGACTTGTAGCGTATCAACATACTCAGCTTCGCTTTTGGCAGTTTAGTGAGCGCCAAAAAAAGGGTTCCCAAGTGATTTTTACGAATCAGGGGCCAGATTCACAAAGCTTTTCTTTCGTAAGTTCACTTTGCCATTGGCGCTGGCTTCCTTCGCTAATGATATGTCTGGCATCCGGATTGGCTAAAATTCTTTCTTCCGAAAAATTCTAGCGTAAGAAGTTTTCGTGAATTCGCGCCCAGGAGCGCAATAATAGGCCTATTCGTATTAACAGAGTATCAGTTAGTAGATATATCAGTTTTACCAACAATAAAGCTGCAGTCATTATTACTCTATGGCTCTAATAATACCGAGCGTTTCAGCGAACACTTTCAAAAATTTTTAAAGGTTGCCTGTGGCAGATAGCACAATTCTAATTCATGAGCTGGTCTAGGAGGCGGACATTACTTGCACAAGAAATCGAAATGCATAATTGCCTAATTAACAAAAATGAACTAATTAAGTTTTTAATTACTTGATGGCCCATATTGCAATTTACAAATTGTAGCCGTGGAGTTCGCAAGGCGGATACACTTAGAACAAATTCTCGGGATGACACCAGTTTGTGTGTGTGTGTGTGTGTGTGTGTGTGTGTGTGTGTGTGTGTGTGTGTGTGTGTGTGTGTGTGTGTGTGTGTGCGTGTGTGTGTGTGTGTGTGTGTGTGTGTGTGTGTGTGTGTGTGTGTGTGTGTGTGTGTGTGTGTGTGCGCAACCGTCTTAAAAAGAAAAGATGGCGGAAAGATATATAGTGTCATGCAGTTGCATATGATATTTGCACCTATCAACTATCACTGTAAAGCGCCGACAGTCCCCAAAACTGCAGCGAAAGCTGCAGTGATCGTGGTACCGCATGGTCAGCTTAGACTTCGCGCTGTTCAGCTGTAGAGGACACGCCTTCTATTTCCCAAACAGGAAGAACCATGGCGCGAGCATGAAGAAGGAGGGTCAAGATAAATAGACCCAAAGCCACGCGCTGCCTCTTCATTCCACATATTGCATAATATACGGAGGGCCAAAGCCACCGTATATTAGCCACCCTTCGCGCTGCATGCTGTTACCGAGGCCGTCGCCCTCGCGGCTGCAGCCCTGTCTGCTGATTCTCGACAGGGAAGAAGCTGCTGGTTGGATGTTGTATACACACGCCGCGGGTGAGAGTACGTGCGCGAGTTGTGTATGCAGCGGCCGCACATGGCAACGCGCCGTACTGACGCGAAGGCGCGAACAGGACCAGCGCGACCGGAGCGTCGGCGCACCAGGTGGCGGCGGGGTTCCGGGCTGCGGCAGCGACGCGGCTACTATTCCTGGCCGCAGGACGTGCCGAGTTCGCCGAGCAGGGTTGAAGCGCTGCTGCACGGCTGCGAGCCGAGCAACGGCGGCGCGAAAAAGCTGACCCTGAAAGAGGCCCGGGCGCGCGCGTGTCTACAACGCAGCTCGACGCGTTCGCCTGTCGCTCGTGCGCAGCCTTTTAGGCACCGCGCGCGCTGTCTCTGCACATTTTCCTGCCGCCAATTAATCTCGGGGTGAACTAAGTGCAGGCAGCGCTTTCGTCCCTGCGTCGCCTCCGCCCACGCGATGCCAGCGTAATCGTGCAGGTTTCTGGCGGCGTTTGAGGAAGCTGGCCCGTTCTTGCTATTTCACCACTTGCTTTCCGGTGTACTATGCCTGAGTGCTCTTGTGCACTAAATCTAGATGCGTGGGGGCGAAAATGTCTTAAGTGGTGTCTTTAGCATCTTGGGCTTAACCTCTTCCTTTTTGTTTGTGTTAGTTCTCCACTTCTTTTCTGCTACTGTTCGTGACGCGATCACTGTGTTAGGGCAATAAGATAGAGCAAGTAAAGCAGTAGGAAATAATTTAGCAATAATAAGTTTCTTTATTACCTCGTACCATATAGTACGGAAACGGTTCTTCAAGAGCACTTGCTCGCGATGCCTTAGACTTTAGGGCAACAAATAAGGCTCCTAGAGACTCTCAACGTATTCTAAAACACGCCATAGCGAGTCCTTTAAAGCTTTAATGGTCGCCACTTCACTAGTGGCATGTGACGAATGGACTGAGCATGGAGACCAGAAGCCTCCCTGCTGTACCTCCTCCGCACGGTGTCAGCGCGTACTCCGGCATGTCTATACTAGATCGGACTTGCCGCGTCACCATTGTGTGTAACCTGCAAGACTCACGGAGATGATGAAAATTATTTGTGGCAGTGTTCTAGACTTACTAGAAATCGCAGTTCTTAGTTTGAAGGACTGTCGAGGCACACTACATGTGTGCTGTGACATGACATGTTTCCGCGTAGGTTACATGTTTCCGCGAGAACACTGGACATCTCGGGCTCTTCCTGAAGTTCTTAAGTGACGTGGACCTAGATTATGATTGCTAAGTAAATGGTTCACTAGCTACGGGCTTGCGTTTTGTTGCACATCGCTGAGCATGTCGTCTTGTACGCCTGGATTCGAGACCCTCGCGAGGGTCTGGAATCCGGTGGCATGTGTGGTGGCATGTGTGGGTTTATTGACCTGTTGCCTTCACACATAAATTTCACGAAGACGTGACACTTGCGGCAGATAAGATGTTCCACATCCGCCGCCAAGGCCGTGAGTGGTGGCGCTGGCTAACACTCCCAGGTTTGGTTCTAGTAGATAAAAATAAATACCCCAGTAAGAAGATGGGAAAACGGCGCCGCGGTAGTTCATTTGGTAAGGGCATTGCACGCGCAATGCGAAGACGTGGGCTCGTATCCCACCTGCGGCCATTTGTTTTTTCACCCACTTTTGTTTCCATTTACGTATCGTTTCTTTAATGCAATTAAGAGCTGCAGATAATTTCCTCTATGCTGTCCTTGGTGTCATTGTTTGTTGGCTTCTTATGATATCACCAATAAAAATCGGGCCCCTCGGTTTCCGTTCTTCTCGTCCATATTTGGTGAGGCGTTGAATCACAGGATACGGCAATAAGACAGGTCAAAGAATAAAAGCGCGTAGGAAAAACAAGATTTTGCTGACATTTCGGCGAGAGATTTTACTGACCTAACCTAAAGAAACCAAGATGGACCTTCACTAATTCACGGGCAGGTAACTTCACGCTCAGGGGGCTCATGAAATAGTATGCTAGCTGTGCCAATAATCTTAGTCGAACAAGGGGGGTGACCGTCATGTGCAGTGCCTCGGAGAAATGCATGCAGCAGTACGACAACACGTGCTTTCCTGTTTTTGCTCATGCCACATCAACCGATTAATCTCGATTAAATCATTAATAGAAAAATTTGAGAGTCAGAATTGCCCAACACAAGGCACTACTGGTAATGAAATCACCACCAGCGCTTGTCGTATGGGTGCTGCAATGCTACAGTTGACCTGCCAAGGGGTGGCCGAGCCTCTCCTGAAAAAATACTTGGGCGGGGCCGCCCCCTTCCCCCTTGACTTAAAGCACTGTCCAGCACTCTGCATATCACTTGCCTCTCGGCACCATAGCGCACGCAGATAAAGATGACGTGTGTGAGCGTATCATCACACCTGCAAGTGTCGCACGTGGAGCTGTTGGCCATTCCAATAAGGAAGGCATAGGAGTTCGTAAATGCGACGCCTAGCCACAAACGGTACTGCTTGGTCTGTTCACGTCGTGGTAACCCGGACGCTAGATGTATCTGTATGTCCGGATACAACGAACGCAAACGAGACACGGTGAAAACGTTCGAGTCCACAAGGGCCAACCTACATAGAGGTTCAGCCGCAGCGTCTGTTCGCGAAAGCGGGATCAAAACACATTGACCACTTTCATGTGCAGATCGGGTGGATTCATCGGCGTGGTCATTCTCGCTGATCTTCCAATGTCCCTGGAAGCCATTGAAAGATTATGTCATGTCCGTTGTCATGGCTGCGATGATATGCGATGATAGGTCCGTGGCTGATTGAGCTTTGTATGCACTGAAGCATACAAAGCCCTTGGAAGCACGAAAAACTGCCCATTGTTGCGGGGTTCCTGGTGAATGAAATCATGTGCAGCACGGACTGCAGCAAGCTCTGCACCCGTCGTTGTGCTTCCACATGATGTTTTCAACTTTATTTCTTCAGATTTTCCCGGGATAATGATTGGAGCAGCATAGATGTTGAGCTTTACCGAACCATCTGTGTAGACATGTTGCCGGAATCTGTGCACATTGTAAAGGTGTTCTCAAGTTGCTTGCTTTAAAGCTTGCAACAGCGCTCCAGCTTTCTTTAGGGTGCCTGGAATTGTCATTTATACTTCCGGCAGGTGCAGACACCACTATTGTGCTGACATTCGTGTAGCAGGCGTGAATTGTGTTGGCAAGTAGAACTTATATGTCTTACACTACTTTTGGCAAGTGTTTATGTGGCCTCTTTGCTGGAAAGCAAGCAAGATGGTGTGAGGAAATCCGAGTCAGGTGTCGAAGAGAAAGTGAAGAGAATGAAAGACAGAGAGGTTATAGCCAGTGTAAGTACCGGCTGGCTACCCTGTGCTGGGGAAAGGGCTAAAGAGAGTAAAATGTGATAGAAGAAACAAATAAAAAGATAAAGTGAGAAAAATCCACACTAACGCGATGCTACGTGCTACAACCTTCAAAGTCGGTTGCACAATTCACAAGCCCTTAAGAACTTGAGCAGAGCCCTTAAGGCCTTGAGTGCCGAAACCCGTCTGGAGCAATGTCCTAGAAATTTTTCCTCTGTCAAGCGGCGATCCTCCAGTTTTTCGAGCGCGGTCGCCTCGCCTTTCTTGCCACATTGTAACAGGGACAGTCACAGAGGAAGTGCTTGATCATCTCCTCGCAGTCACAGTTGTTGCAAGCAGGGCTGTCGGATATTCCAATGCGGAAGGAACAGGCGTTCGTGAATGCCACGCCGAGCCACAGGTGGCACAGAAGTGTTGTTTCCGCTCGTGGTAACCCTGGCGGAAGACGGAGTTGCAGGCGTGGATCCAATCTGAGGAGACGTGCATTGGTGAATTCACTGGTGTTACACAGTCTCTTTAAGCTCGTGTGCAACAGAACGAAGCCTTGTGGCTGCATCTGTTCTGGAGAGTGGTATTGATATAATATGGGTACCATCGTGGGAAGATCGGGCAGCGTAATCCGCACTGTGAGTTCCAATATTCCGCAGTGACCCGGTATCCACTGGTAGATGATGTTGTGCACCTTGTCGATTGAGTGATGGTGAAGTAGTCGGATGTCTGCGACTAATTGCACGTT
The DNA here is from genome assembly GCF_013339745.2 of Dermacentor silvarum. Classification (NCBI taxonomy): domain Eukaryota; kingdom Metazoa; phylum Arthropoda; class Arachnida; order Ixodida; family Ixodidae; genus Dermacentor; species Dermacentor silvarum. The sequence goes on from NC_051154.1 coordinate 132,349,403, forward strand.
AGGTCCGTGGGTGAAAGGGGGCAGCAGACATTGGAGAGCTGCCTTCGAGTCACAAAAGATGGACCATGACTCTGATGATTCGTGACCAATAAACTCTAGAGCAGCATGAATAGATGCGAGTTCTGCAGCCGTCGATGATGCAATGTGACACGAGACGTCTTGAATTCAATGATGATAGAATTCGCGGAAATTACCACGGCTCCAGCTGAACTTTTGGAGGAGACAGAACCCTCCGTGTCAACGTGTATGCTTTCTCTGTGCTTGTCATGCAGGAATGAAAGTACGGGTTGTTTGAGGGCGAAATATGACATCTCCGTTTACTTTTTGATGCTGGGAAGGACAAGGGCTTGGAGTGGATGCAGGCACCGCAAGTTCTGCAAGCTGAAGCTCTGCGAATGTCTCGGCCTTCCCAGCTGTGCATCCGCGTCAGCAACAATAGTCCATCGCGCATGACCACCCCATCAATACGTACGTTCAAGTCGACGCTTTAAGGATGCACATCAGGCACTTTGCCCGACTTCCATCGCATCATCTCGCCTCCCTTTCTGCCGCTTGACCTCGTTCAGCGTTTAGCAGAATTATCGCCGACAACTATGGAACTTTACCGTCGAACTTCACGCCTGCAGCACGATCACCTCTACCGCTGTCAGGTGTCGGATGTGTGCTCTCAGGACATATGTAGCAATGTAGACTGTAATAGGAGAATCTCTGGCAATGGCCACTGCCGCGACCGATTATGTATTTTTTGGGAGACTGAGACATGTTCTGAGTGTTTGTGTTTGTACACCCTGAAGTCTGCGAATATTTGTCACTTCGGTATGTCCAAGTACAAGTAAGCTGTACCGCTGGAAGCCCTTAAATAGTGCGTTGCATAATTGGAACATTGTTGGTACTACATAGCGCCCCAGGATTTCTCGCCGAGTAACACGTGAAGGTTCACAAAGGCGACCAAATTCTTTGTCATGTACGAGACGTAAGGGCTCCAAGACAAATCTCTGTCGACGATGACGCCCAGAATTCGGTGCGTTCGTCTGCGTGGTACAATTTGGCCATTACTTGCTTCGCAAAGCGTATTGCACGTAAAAGCAATGAGTGCACACTTTTCTGGTGAAAGCTCCAGGCCTTGCCTTCTTAGATATGTTGACACCGCCGTTCAAGCCTTCTGAAGTCGTGCGCGGACTTGTACGCATGTCACTCCTGAAGTACATGCATATATCATCCGCATATATGGAGAGCTGTACATTTTGCGGCAACGCATTGGCGAGGCCAACGAGCACCATGTCGAATAGCGTAGGGCGGAGTACTCCGCCCGCCTTGTCGTACAACACGACTGGTATAATTAGACGGCGTTGGTCCGTCTTCAGTCAAAACAAAGAAATGTGTTTCATTCAGTTCCCTGCGTATCCAGCGAAAGACGTGTCTACCAATCCCTACTGCTTCCAAGGCGTCCATAATTGCATGATGAGCTACATTGTCGTAGACACCTTTAATATCAAGGAATAAGGTCGCAGTGATTCGTCTCAGGTGTTTCTGGCGCTGTACAGACGTTACAAGGTAATAACGCTATCTATCCACGAGCGTCCGCGTCGAAAGCCAGCCATTACATCTGGATAGAGGTTTTAAAATTCCAAGTACCATTCTAACCGTTTCAGGATCATTCTCGCCATTACACATTGCACATTGGAACAATCTTCCAGGCTACATCACATCCATTTCAAACCGCGCAACATTTCATGTTAATCTGAACACGCTCTTTGATAATACTATATATTGATGTTCCACTGTACTTTTGGTAACCCTTGTTTCGTTACCTTTTTTTATGCTAACAATTTTTTTGTTCTGTTGAAACTGTAACCCCCTTACTCAATGCCTTTGATTGGGCCTGTAAGGTATTAAGAATAAATAAATAAATTACCTTGCTGACGCAGCTGGCCGGTGCTATTGGACGGTACGATGACAATTCCAACGGAGATTTGCAGGCTTGAAAAGTGGAAGAAGACGACTGGATTTCTACCTAGTAGGGACCAAGCCGTCACGCCATGATTCGTTCTACAGGCCAAGAAGTGTATCTCTGGCCTCTTGACCAAGTGTCACGGCTGTCACCTGTTCGTCGTCGGCGCGAAGTCGATCGACGGGGTACACAAGCCGGTTGGTCGTTCCGTACTCAAGCGAACACAGTGAAAAGAGTCAGTCGGGAGTAGAAAACAACAACAACAACAACAACAACAAGAACAAGATATTTATTGGCTGATAGATATACACACCTAAATTAAAATAACAAAAACACACTACACAAACTAACACACCTGAACTTAATATAGTACAATGATGACACATAAATAAGACGAGCAATTAACAATAGAATAAAAATGAAACAGGGCGTAGATCAAATACACAAGAATACACTTAACAGTAGTTCACTAAAACAACGTTCAACCGAAAACAAAGCTCAAAAGAAACAAATGATGTCATACGCATGGCCGGGCAACAGCAGCAAGTTCATAAACCGTGCAGTCGGCGCGCAGAGCTTTACCGAAGAATGCTGGCGAGCCGATCTTGTTGAGGTGAATGCGATTGCTGGGCTGGGTTTCCCGGGAGTCTAGATCTGACGACTTCCCTCAAGCAGGTTGAGCTAACTTGAGGCGAACTACCGTGAGCTTCGTTGCAGACGCTGGTTTGACGTCTCGTACGTCAACTAGTTACTTGGAGTTCCGACGCGGCTAGGCGGCCCAGGCGATACTGGACGGCACTAGCTCCTTGACTACTTCTCAGCAGATTACATGCTCAGCTTCTAGACTGATTAGCAGGGCCTAAAACCTGCGCTTAAATAGCCTCTCCTTTCCCTAGTTCCCTATGTCGGGGAACTGCAGGTATGCAGAGTTCACCTAAGTATTTCATGGGCCATCATGACTCCTCCCATAAGTCTTGGCCACGCCCCTTTTCATCAGGGGCGAGGGAATGGTAGATTCCCCCCTCGCTGTCCAAGGTCGCGCCCCAGCACTGCACCACACGGACGCACACGCATACACTTGGGTCCGTTAATCGGCGTGTCGCTATGTCGAAACTATATGCCGCACCGTGGGACCAGGACGTTTTTGGCGCCCGTTAATCGGCGTGTCGCTGACTCGAAACTATACCGCTCCATGACACCAGGGTTTGAAAGCGCAGAGTATGTGATACAGTCGGGTCCTGGTGACGAAGAGCGCGTACACACAGCGAGTGCGGCCTCCAACTTTTAATAAAGAGCGTCCATACGAGGATCTCGGGAGCAAGGGGTGCCAATAGGAACAGGTGTACAAGGCTAGAACGTCGGGCCCACGATCCTTGCGCAGTAATCTGCTACATCGACTTCTCGGCGTTCTTGATGGAGGGCTAGATATTTAAATGAACGGTGCTGTTGAGGAGCTGTTCCAAGTCCACAGACTGTTCTTCAGACAGGCGACAGAGGCTTACTCTCATCGAGAGATTCGCAAAAAGATTTCCAGCGTAATTTTGCAGCACCGCAATGCGACGCTGAATTTTCGTTTGAATGTTTCTGGCCTCTATAAGGTCGTAAACTAATCTTCATCTGTATCGTCGCCCTACCCGCCGGCGAATTGCACGGAGGCGGTGTATTTCTGCCTCAAAATCCGTGTATTTCGCCAATGGCCGAAATGAACGCATAGCATCCTACATGGCCTTGGCGATCTGAATTTCTTGTGTGGACGAAAAGCCTTCGTGGCATGCGTATTCTATAAGTGATTTAAACACGGACCAATCTATTGTTTGTTGAAGATTTGGTGAAGCCGATTTGGCTAGGCCCTTTATCTTTAGGTAGGTAGGAATGTGGTCGCTTCCGTGAGTTTCTATATCTGCGAACTAGTGGACGCTGCCAGTGAGACATCGTGAGACAAGAGCTAAGTCTAAACAACTGCTGTGCGTCCGGCCGCGCAGAAACGTGGTACTGCCATCGTTTAGACAGCAAAGTTCATCATCACAGGCAAAGGAAACTAGGCTTCTTCCTTTGGAATTTAGCTTGGTGCTTCCCCAATGCGAATGATACGCGTTGAAGTTGGTTGGTTGAAAAACTTTATTGAGGCGTTGCAGTCTCCAACAACAATCCATGGACCAGGAGTCGTAGCTAAAATGTCTCTCAGTTCCTGTTTGTCGAAACGACTGGATAGAGAAAGGTAAGTGCCCACTAGAGTAAACGCAAGTATTTGTTTTTTCACGGCCAAGCAGACATACTGATTACTGTAATGAGGCCGCACTGGATGAAGAGCATACGTCAATTCACATCGTATGTAGATGATAACCTTGCTAATATCATTACATGTCGATGACACATAAGGTACATAGCCTGATTGCCGGATGGGTTTCTGCAGGTTCGGTTCAAATACATGAATGGGAAATCGCATGGCGAAAATGATAAATACGGAATTTCAGTCCACGGGCATTCTATTTCAATATGGACGCTTCCTTGATTTGTCTGAAGAAAGGCTGAAGTGGTAGAGTCATTGTGTTTGCTACTCGAGGCTCGCAAGAGCCGGATCCAGGCCGCTTGCAGTGCACCCCGAGCAGAAGCCGTCTGCATGCCGTTTATCAACACGCGTATGGATTTCATTAGAGACGATGATTTCGATGACATGCTTGTATTGACCTTGCACTCAACCTGTGCAGTCATTTGTGCCTTGGAAGCGTCAAGAAACAATTACTTGCGTTGTTAATGAAGTTACAGACATCCACAAAACCATCTTGCGTCTCGCAACCTCTCATTAAACCGAACTGATTGTATACCAAATTATAGGCATCAACAAAACTGAGAATGGCTGAGCGTATCAATTTTTCAAAAAGCAAGGCGTCCAATGAAGTACAAAAATACCTGTATAATTTTCCACTTTTTTTCTTTACGCCGCTTTTATATAAAGAAAGCACAATCGCTTCCTTTAAGCTCTCCAGAATTACTTCCATTTGGATTATGTCGTGTATTTGATCGTAGACAAGAAAGTTTTAGGCAGTTGAAGTTTCTGTAGAGGAAATTACCAGATATACTATCATGCCCCAGAGATTTGCGTTTATTTTTTTATTATTATTTTTTAATGCTGGACAGATACGCTGCGAATGTCCTCCACAGAACGCGCTGGTAGAAACGCCGAATCAAGCACAGAGGGGAAGGTGAGTGAGGCGGTCACAAATACTGAAGTAAGGCGACCAGATAACGCCAATAATGTGCCAGCGAGGATGCACCAAAATTGTTAGGGATAGCTTCATAAGCAGAAACCGATTTCCCACCCCTCAATTCGCTGATTGACGACCAAGCCTTCGATGGATTCAACCTCGACCCTCGAAAGTTATCGTGAAAATATTTACGCTTCTCAGCACGAAGTCGAGCTGCAATCTTGTTCGATGCTGCCTTGTAAACCACACGAACAATATTGTTTTTTGGCGACCTACGACAACGCGCCCAAGCCGGTTCTCGTTTCGCAATCTTGACGAAAGCATGTTTTTGTCGAGCCATGGACAGCCAGTACTTCGTTGCCTTCTCTGAACGCATCTCGTAAATGACTGCACTAAATGGGTAAAAACAGCAACAAATTCATCGTATATAAACGCCGTTGTCCGGTACAATGTTTAGAAGTGTATCCCAATCATACTTTCTGAATAAAACATCCAAGTGATTTCTATCGACCACTCCAACGACGCAGTGGGCATCGTCTCACCTTGTTTGGCTTTTGTTGCCTGTTCCGAAAAATGACATTGTGTAAAGAAATGCTCCGCATTTTTTTTTGTTGGCCAATAAATGAAAAATTTGAAATAAGAAAATGAAACAGAGAGAAAGACGAAGCATGACGATATCAAGGTGTCGCCAGGAAAAATCAACTCGAGTAGGGGAGCATAGCGATCTTCGATACCAAGGGCGCTATAACGTAAAATGATTCCAAACTGTTTTGATTCCATTTTCTGCAATCAGCCTCCATGATTGGTCAAAAAATTTTGGGCCACTCCCAACTTCGCCTGTCTGTCACGTGACGTCACGAAAACCGCGATAGCTACCCATCTGATATAACGTGTACACACTGATTATGCATGATTAAACCGCACAAAAGAAAAATAATCATTCCTGATTCGACGCCTTTTCACCATTAGCCCTCTGCTATTGGTCCAATGTATTCTGCCTACGCCCACTTCGCCTGTCTGTCACGCGACCTCACAAAACCGCAAAACCTCACCACGTCAAAGTGACGTGTACGCGAAAAAAAAATGCATTAATATGCCGAACAAAACTGAAAATTTTCTGAATAGCCACAGACTGCCCGTTCCGAAAGGAATAGATGGCTGCCCGCCGATCGCTCAGGCCCTCGCTACTCGCCCCTGCCGGTGAGCATGTATTTATTTGCGCATGATAAACCTTTTTGCGTGGCAGTAAAACGTTATCGAGCCCTTTCGGCACGTATACGACATCGCTCTGCCAACTCTTCCTTGCTGAGGATCCGTTTTAGCGGCATTCTTATCCTTCCGTTGCACGCCGCCGCGATTTTCGACCAGCCACCGCAAGCTAAGTAAGGCGAAGCGGACCAATCGGAGAAGCCGGCACCACCCTCTTCATGCGGTTATCTATTTTCACTGTGCTGGCTCGGCCCCATCGAAACCCTCTCCACTAGAGCGTGCTCCTCGCCTCTTGTCAGCCAATTAGATAAGAAAAACATTTGAGTGTAGACAGTGTTATTGGTTTTGAAAGCGAACAAAGGTGACCTCCTATAAACGAGGAGAGTCTTTGATTGGGTTGTTCAGACAACGCTACGGGTCACCGCCCGATGCTTGCGTCGGTGGTTACGTAAATTTAACGTCAGGAGTTTGGAATCAAAACAGTTTGGAATCATTTTACGTTATAGCGCCCCAAGATTGGCAAGCTAGTTCAGACTATTCAACAACGACGCGTTTCTTTTTAAAGCAACGTTTTCATTAACTCACCCCCCCCCCCCCGTCCTTTTTTTTTTCGGATGCTGGCTGTTGTCTTGCACGATTGGCTGGTCCCGGGTATAATCGAAACAGTACCGGATGCATACGTAGTAGTGAGGCGGCCTGATGTGGCAGGTATCTAGATAAGCGCAGACGTTAGCTACAACACAAACACGCCGTCGTTGTCATTTGCATTTAGTCGCCTTCATTCCGATCGTCGTCATTCCAGCTTCGTAATCTTATTGTCGTCATACCGCCGTCGTCATGCCATCGTCATTTCTTCGTCACCATTTCTTCGTCATCATTCCAACAACGTAATTACTTCACCGCAATGCGTGAGATCCGCACGTTGGAGAGCCACAAGTTTACGTTGAGGGAGGCGTTCCCCCGGTGAAAATGCGTCCAACTTAGTCATGTGCTGTCCCTCGCAAACACTTATGAAAGCTTAGCCTAAACCAATTTCCGCAGCACATGGGATCCGCATATATTTTTTCTACAGCATATCAATGTTAAGGTCACCCGTCATTCACACGTGCCCAGAAGGAAAGGATACGGCGCTCAATTCATCCGCAAATTTATTAGTGCTCTGGTCGGGAAGTTGGTAGGCAGTTGGTATAGGAAGACGGCGAAAGACGAGTTAGAAATATTTGATTTATGCGTTCTTGCCTTCATAAAACAATTTTAAAAAATTGTGCTGACGGAAAAAAATTGTTTTGTAACACGTAATACCTAGTAGCTGGCATTGACGGGGAATTTTGGTAGTTGTAGGGCAGCTGGTAACGCCTCATTAATTATATGATAGGTTGATAGGGTTTATTGTCTCACGAGTTACGAGATACACAGTATAGTGGGGGTTTCCGGATTAATTTTGATCACGTTTGATTCTTTAATATTCACCGAAATCTAAGTGAACGAGCGCTTCTGCAATACGCCCCCATCAGAATGCTGCCGCCGCGGCCGGGAATCAAAAGTGCGACTGTATCTCTACAAACCGATTGAGTGGGTACTCCAAACCCCGGGTAGCTCAGAAGTTGCCCGGTTGTTTAATCCATTTTCTTTTCAATAAAAATTCTGTTGGCGCTAGTTGGTATATAGTACTTTAAGGTTTAAAAAAATTCAGCGCTAACACACAGGACAAACCACAAAGGAGAGACGAAACAAGCACTAGCGCTGTATTCTTTTTTCCCCCTTTTACGCTGTATTCCATTTCCTTTTACGACCCGGTATTCAAATTAGTTTCTTTTACAGCGATAACTGTACGTATGGAGGACAGTTTTGCGTTGATTACGATGACATGACTTACCTGGGCGTAATGCAGATTGTCACATAACTTACTTCAGGAGCAAAGAAAAAAAATTACCGCAGAAGCCATCCTCGATGAACACGTTCCCAGATTCTCCAAATATGAAGCGGAAGATATGGCTGAGTGTGAAAAAGTTACAGGCCTGCGCGGCACACGCAGCACAGTCACAGCGTAAGCTGGTGGAGCGGCTCAAGAGTAGCTCCAATTTGGGCACCACGCAGAACAGGGTCTTCGTGGTAGTCTGTTCGCCTCGTTTTGCCGAGAACGATCTGAACTGTCCGCCCGGCGTCGACGGCGAGCTGCGGCTCGTAATGCTCTCTGCACAACAGTCTGCTGAGCCAGATGAAGCCTTACAACTGCAACTTACATGTCGGGCACGCTGCGTTTGCAGGTACCTTAACTTGATGGCGCCACCATACTTGCGGAGGCTCGGCAGCTCGGGCAGCTCGGGATCGCGTTGATTGCGCACCTCGTCTGAATCGCATCTCGTCGTCTGCGCACGCTGCGTTTGCAGGCGCCTTACTTAGATGGCGCCACCATACTGGCGGAGGCTCGGGTCGTCTGCCCCTGCGCGCTTGCCTTATATGGCATTTTGCCACTGCCCGATAGCAAGCGCTTGCGTAGCTCAGTGGTAGAGTATCTGGCTTAGAGCACTGCACGGGCCTTTACCTTAGGCCCGAGCCCGGCCCGAGCCCGGCTCGAAACCGGCCCGAGACCGAAAAAGATCACCGAGTGGCATTAAAAAAATAAAATAAAGAAGAGAATGAAAGGAATTTATTCTTAAGGCATAAATACATGTCATATACAATTATGAACAGCATTTGAGTTATCTGAACGCAAATACCAGCGCGCGAAGTAGTACGAATGACCCTGCCGAGCAGTATAGCCAGCAGTTTCCAACGGCGCGACCTTGATGCGGCCTACTCTACTTCTATCGCAGCGCCGCCACAGTATATTTCCACGTCGGGCGCCTTACTGCAAAGCATGCATGTGCCATGCCGCCCCAGCCGCTCGTCCCACTCAACCGTATTCTAGTACACGCCTAAGCGCATCCACGACCGCTCGTGAGCGCCGCGCATGGATGGAGTAAATGGGGAAAGAAAGCTTCTCGTTCCTCCATAGTGCAACGTAATGCGCTGCTGCTAGGCGCCCGGTTGAGAACATGCGTGCAATCATGGATGGACGCAGTGTCATATTTCAGCCGCGTGACAAATTATCTTATCTTACCAGTCATCGTTTTACCCATTCTCCTTTGAAGAATCGGCAAGTCGCGAACGCGCTTGTACCGCGCTGAAAGCATTAATTACAATGATTTAGGCAAGAAATACAATGGCATCCTTTGGTTTGAGGTCACTTCAGTCTTTTTGGACTTTTACGTTCTGTTCAAACAGCGCAAAATACGACGGAAGAAGAAAAGGGAAGTACACGGGACTAGCACTGTAGCTTCCAGCTGCGCCGGGGCAACATGTTTTTCAGAGTCGAGACCCGTGAGGTTAATTCGCTGTACGTTACATGCACACCACCAAAAAGTCCGAACCCGGCCCGGGCCCGGGTCAAAAAGCACATGCCGTGCCCGAGCCCGGACCGAGCCCGGCCCGAGCCCGTGAAAAACTGCCCTACCCGGCCCGGCCCGGCCCACGGGCCGAGCCGGGCCTGGGCTTTCGGGTAAGCCCGAGCCCGTGCAGTGCTCTAATCTGGCTCCCACGCAGCGGGCGCGGGTTCGAGCCCGGCGGGAATCGGGTACTTTTTTTCGTATTTCCGGCGATAGCGGTTACGGCGTCGTACACTGTTGGCTGCGGCATCGCCGCGAACCGAAACGGCTATTGAAATGAGCCCATAACAGCTTACGCTGTAAAAGAACATTGTCAGCAAGTCAATGCGAATCATTTCTACCCTGCACGTGGCGCAAAGCCCGAATGAGCTCACGTGCTCCCGGGGAAACGCTCGCTCGAGAACCGCCACATGTGCGCATCGGCGACAAACTCAGTGACGTTAGACGGCCTCGCGTTTGACCTTGGATCCAACTAAGCAAAGAAATGCGTCGTAGTTAAAAACACCTCCGTCAGGTTAAACGCGGAAGAGCGAAGTGTTTGTAGGAGCAAGCTCGAGCACATCGCGCTGCCGCGTTCGAGCTTCCATGTGCGTTTATGCAGGGCACGTGCGGTGGTTACTTTGGCATATCTTGAGCAATTGTTGATCGCGATGGCTTAGATGAATAGTGTACGCGATAGGTAACGTGTTTTGCCTAAAACTGGGGCCTAATGAGCAAATATTTTTGTTCGTAAGTGTTCTTTGCCATTGGCCAACCGGCTTTCCCAATAATATGTCCAGCATCAGGACTGGGTGACATTTTCTCTTACAAACAATTCTAGCATAAGACGTTTTTGTGAATACGGGCCCTGGTTATTAAGCTTGCTTGGCTGTGATGCTGTGCGGGATACTTACGCGCAGGATAAACGGCCTGGCGAGATACATTGTATGTGGCGATATGATGTGCTCGTCACCCAACGCCTGTCAGGCGACTCGTCTACATGGACCATCAACTTAAAAAATTGTAAATAACTGAGTTAAGAGTGCGAATGGTGAGCTGTGGGGGTCGACCTGGAATGGATGATGTGCAGCTTGTTGCGCTCCGTGTCAAGCTTCTTGTCTTGCCGGGTGCTGTTATATATGTTACAGATTGAATGTGACGGGCTTCAGACCCTATCGCAAGTATTGTGGTTTTGGAACTTAAACATGTAGACACTATCGCATTTGATAAGTGGCGCTCGGGCGTAGCAATTCCCGGGAACGTTTGCAAGGCTAGGTCCGCCTGGTGCAACTAAATACTCCTTCTCCTCCTCCTCGTCCTCCTCAATCCAGAAACAGTTCAGAGGTAATTTAACCCTATAAGCACGCTGTTTATGTTTGACGTGTCAACCGCCTTTCTTGACGCTTATTTGTCAGCTTGCCACGAAATGGAAGGACACCAGAAATCAGTAGGCGCGCAAGGCCAACGTATATTATATTTATGACGTATAACAGGTCACGGAAACAATGAAGAAGGAGATTAATATAAACACTAAAGTTACAAACAATATGCGCACGGCATGCTGATTACAAGAACAAGCAGTTCAACACAGGTTTCACAGGCCACTGTCATTGACTGTCACGTAAAATGTGGCCGGACATTTTTGCCAGGTCACCCAAGTCACGCATTAAACGACGCTTGCAGCCGAGATACCGTGTTAGTTCCGTAGGTAAAGCCGAACATCGGCGTTGTAGGGTTGGCACCGTCCCGCGAGGCTGGCGACGCACGACAGGCCCGGGGGTGGCGACGGCCGCAAGATGAAGGCGAAATCACACGAGCACTCTGAGGGGAAGGTGGTCCTTGTGAAGAAACAAGCGCGAGTGTCGGCATTCGATCGGCAGGAGTGGTGCAGTGAGGATGCCGACGTACGAACTTGGCGCCGGCGCCGAGGCAACCGCGATGCGAAGGTGGCGTCGCACTGGCGTAGTGGCTGCGGGGTGAACACTGACCGAAGACGAGCTGCGGTACTCGGCGCGGCCACGTGAAGCATACCTAGTGGCAACTGTGCTGCGGCGGCACTCGACGCGCCGGTTACGGGAGAGCACCACACACCGGCAGGTGCCGGTCCATGATCCTCGGAGCCCCGACTGTCGGCGTGGACACGTCGCCATGCCCTGTTCCATCGACCGCATTCAGTTGGCTCAAACTAGACAGGGACGCGTCACTCTGCTACGTGTCGTAGATGTAGATGTAGATCTTTGGGATATACTGGCACGTACCCACTCCGGGGGATTGGCCAAGAACCGGGTAGGTCGAAATGAAATGTCCAATAAAGTGCAAAATTTTATACTGGCTAAGTTAGAGTCGAAAGATGGAGATTAAAGCCTGCACATGATTTTGTAATTATGAAAATTTTACCATGACCATAAAAATAAAGCAATTCAAATTATATTTGGGTCAAAGAAAAGGAGGCTTAAAAATTTTGTGTTCAGAGTTTAAATCTCATGGAACCTAAAAGAAAGTCCTGGAAGGCAGCGCCAACCTTCCCGACGCTGTGCCCAAGTGTAGAGGCACCCAAAGACAGGACATTTGGAAAAGTTAAATCTAATCCAAGTAAGTGGAGTGGTGTTTCTAGCGTTCGTATTCTCAGGCTAGTAAATGGTCGACAAGAAATAAAAAAAAATGGTCTATGGTCTCATCTTCTCTACACATATGACAAATCGGTGATGGTGCCAGACCAGCTCTGTGTAAATAGAAATTTAAAGAAAGTATGCGACCGCCTACTAATACTTACCTCAATTTTTGTCGATTGACATAGATTACTTTTCCAGGGGTATAAAAAGTGTTTAAAATCCACTGAATTGTTATAGATGGTACAGAGAATTCTCGCATCATCATTTGCCTCCGAAATCTTGCAGCTATGATCAAGGGTGATGTAGGGAGGAGTTGAATTGCTGAGCCAGCTATCGACGCCTTCGCCAGTGCATCTGCCGTTTCATTTAGAAATAGGCCTGTATGCCCAGGTACCCAGACTAAATGGATATTGGTCAAGTGTTGAGCTACTAATGATTTAAACACACGCAACATCTGAGATTCATTAGGTGCTGTAAGTGAAGTACACAAGGACAAAGAATCTGTTACAACGATTACACAATCTATTGATGGGCTTAATTTACGCAGTGCCAGTATTACCGTTAAAAATTCTCCATAAAAGATTGTTACAAAGTCTGGAAGCCGCAGGAAAAATGACCAGTCGAGAATAGGGCTGAATATACAAACACCACATTTTTCTTCATTCTGCGTGGCATCAGTCGCTATGACCCCATTTGTTTGTGATTTCAATAAATAATCCTGTAGAGTGGTATTTAACATTCCGTAAGGCAGGTGTTTTGGATTACTTGGAAAAATATCGTCAAATTGTATGTGAAGAGAATTTTTCACGTCGTAAATGGCCTTTACCTCTCTTATTCTAACCTTCAGCGGATCAAGAAGACTTAGAACAAAAATAAATTGAGGTGTATGAAATCAAGGCCAATGTACATCGAGAAACATACTAGGCTCAGAAATGAACACTGTTTGGCAACGTCTTATTGGTGATTCGTACGCCCTTAAAAATGTTTGTACGGCAAGTACGCGAAACCGAGTTTAAAGAGAAGGCATTCTTGCTTCTAGATATAAAATAGAATTTGCTACAAATTTAGGTAGCCCCCAACAAAGTCCTAATGCCTGATTTTCGAAAATAACAAGAGGGCGAAGCCTATAGGCAGGTGCCCCATGCAGATTGTATTACACAACCAAATTCCAAGACAGGGCGTACGTATGTACATACGGTAGATTGACAACAAGGTGGCCCTACGCCTTTCTGATTTACTGTTGCTCTGCCTACGGAATAACCACACCACTCGAACGCCCTTTGCTGCTATGTATTCTAAGTGCATACGCCATGAAAGAGAGCTATCATATATAACTCCAAGATAGTTGATAGCATCTACTTGTGGAATGATAACGAGCTGGTACGACAGAGCTACATGTACTGGGTCCTTCAGAGGAAATAGAAGCAATGAGCATTTGTTCACGTTTAGAGGTAGACGAATTGAATTTAGCCAATGTTCTAGAATAGATAAATACATTTGCATGTTTTCGTAAAGTGTGTGAATGTGCTCTGCCGATGAGAAGAATGCTATGTAGTCCGCATAAACGTAAGTGTACACGTCCTCTTGAGATGGGATGGAGCTCAGTAATATATTAAATAATACTGGAGATAGCACTGCCCCCTGGGGAACTCCTCTTGCCTGATTATATGTACTCGATGAAAAGTCGTTCTGAAAGCAAATAAAATTCCCTGCCTCTTAAAAATTGTGTAATCCAAGCTTGTAAATACTTTGGGAATTTAAATTCTCGCAGCCGGCTTACCAATATCCCGTGCTCAACGCTATCGCATGCCTTGATAATATCAAGTGTAACCAATGCCGCATACTGGTCTTGGCGTCGTGCAAGTTGTATACGACTTTCCAGGTCAATATGCGCCTGCCATATTGAGCACCCAGGCCTGAATCCAATTTGACATGGGCTTAGAATCAGTGTCTTATTTACAATATTCATAACGCGAATACGTAACGCTCTTTCTATCAACTTTACAAAACTTGATGTTGGGGCAATTGGCCTGATGTTGTCTAAGGTATAACCCTCTCCCGGTTTTTTAGGTAATGGTATAATCTTTGCAATTTTTCAATCTGGTGGAATCCAAGCTTTTCTGACAGAGTAATTTATGATGTTTAGCAGGTCTTCTTGCGACTCTTTGCATAAGATTTTTAACATGGCCGAAGTGACTCCATCACGGCCTGGAGCGGCATTTGGAATTTTCCGTAATGCATTTGACAATTCATCTGCAGATATCTCCTTAAAATCTTCATCTATAGCGGATATCAATGTAGGGGGAGGAACATTAGAGGAAGAGCGATGCTCAAGCTCTTTAGCAATAATCTCCAATGACTCCATCATGTCTTGTGGGGATAAAACTAGATTCTACGTTTACGGGCAACGGAATAATTTTCTTATACCTAAGAAAGCCAAATAGAGCGCTTCTGTTATTGGGCTTGGTAAGAAAATCAAAATGCTTTATGTCATATTCATATGTTGCTCTCGACACAGTACGTTTAATTGTACCTGCAGCGAACTTATAGTCTGAGCAATTTTTAGGGCATTGGTTATGTAATAATTTCTTCCAGGCGGCCTTTCTTCTTCTATAATCTCGCGAGCAATCATCATTCCACCAGCGCGAAGAGAATTTATTGTTAACTGTGTGAACCTCAAATTCAGCTTTTCTACGGGACCCCTTTAAGAGTGAGCAAATGCTTAATGCTTTTTGCTCAGAATTCGCTTCAGATAGGGTAGCCAATGATGACCTCAAATTACTTTGAAATTTACTGTAATTTATGTATGTTCGCGCCTGAGATAATAAGTATGTCACTGGGCACATAACTTCAAAAATCACCGGAATGGGGTCACTATTTGTAGCATAGTCAACAGTCGACCAAGAGGATACGTAGAAGGGGGCTAAACATCTAACAAAAGTAGGATGTCCTGAATCTTTACTTAAGAGATTACTGTCCTGTGTCCAAGCCATAGTTGAGTACCGCATGGATCTGTTTTTAAATCCTATGCCAGATGATGAAAGTCGAAGTCACCTGCCAATATGACATCATTTCCGCTAGTAGAGATTACACTATCCAGAAGCCGTGTGTCATGAACCCCTGAAGGATAGTATACATTCGCGATGAAAAATGAACGACATAAAGGTAGACTTATGGCTATTACTAGAATTTCGAATTCAGGGGACATAAGTTTCTATGCTATATATTGGTACGGAGCGATCCATACATGGATCAACGCGATGCTTGGCAGAGCGACGAAGACGACGATGAAGACGCGGGCACGTGGGCCGGATCGGACATCTCTTGCCCTAGCCTCCTCTTTATATATTTTGTAAATATTTCCTTCGCCTCCATCTCGCTTCCGTCACAATATCTTAGCTTTGTGGCAAATTCTGGTTGATGCTAATGTAAGTAATCCACCACCTCTTGTAGACCGATCTAAACGGAAAGAGCGATAATTTCTGAGATGAAAACTTTTTTCTGAGGCTAACCAAGTTTCTTGTAAAATGATTATATCCGGATTTACTTGAGCAGTGAGACACGATAAATCTGTGGAAGCTGCAAAAATTGAACGACAGTTCCACTACAATACTTTAAAAGATGCTATGGTGGAGATAGTATTGCACTAGCAACAACCTTCTCTAAAACACTTTCTTTGAGGATCGTATTAGGCGGAGACTTCTTGTTCTTATTTTGGGGCGACAATGAAGATGCACGTTTTAATGGTGATCGGCTACGTTTTTGAGCTCGAGCGTCGAGTTCAACGTCAGTAGAGACGTGCAAGTCCAACATGTGATTTTGATCAAAACTTGCCGAGGTTTTAGATATCTTACGACTGTCATCTGAGGGAAGCGAACTCTCTTTTGTATTAATGCTTACGTCTTCTGGTGGTGTTAGCTTAGAAGTTACAATAGGATGAGATGGGGTTATATTTACGAGGTTAGCCATCTGAGCACTTATTAGCTGGCATAAGCATTCTGAGAAGCTGGCGGCTAACCGATCCATCGCTTTTAATTGTCATTGCCTATTTATTCAAATGCGCCTTCAGCTGTCTGCGCAAAGGTGGCATCCGTGAAAGGAGGCTAACGTGCGGTAGCTCCAGCACATCTGTGGGCCCTCTCCTTTACAATCGTCATAACGTCTGTCCTAGAGCACTTCCTCTTATCGATAACTTCGAGCACTTGGATTGCTTGCGCACAAACGGGACAATTTGCATAGTCCGCTGTGTGTGAACCTTCACAGAAACAACATTTCTCATCGTGTGCAATGCACTCGGTATTAGAGTGGCCCTCTTCACGTTTGCAACAGCGCAGTGCAAGTTTACACCCACCTGCACTATGACCGAATCTCCAGCAATTGCGGCATTGTGGGGAGCGCGAAGCAAGAGGTTCAACCCTGAAGACAAGAGGCCATGCTTTGATTTCTGATGGGCACGATGTACCAGCGAAAGTCGCAATAACGTTTTCCACGATGCAGATACAGCGGTAAACTGCTACAACTCCGGCCATGGTGAGCTTCTCCAGGGTTTCGGACGGGGTTAATTGAGAGTCAACTCTGCGCACGATTCCCTTCGTACATGCAAGGTGTGGTGGTATAAACGAACTCACCGGAACAGAGGCAAATGATGAGCACTTCAGTAGATCCGCTACGCAAGCCTGGTCTGGCGACCTGCAGACTATGCCACCGCGACCGAACTGGTGGACATCGGTGATGCTCTAGTAATAAGGAGTCACAGCAAGAAGTTGTTCTTGAATTGCTTTTGGGTTATTCAGCCTGATAGATCCATAACCCTAGGGCACCAGCGCGACGGGAATGCTGCTCACGCCGCTGCGGAGAAAAGTCTCCAAAGGCAATTCATCAGGATTGAGAGAGGCTGACCAGGCGGAACGCCCCTGCCCAGCAGAATGCCTGGACATCAGAGCGGCTTCAGATGAGTCACTGCAAATAAAACTGATGCAAGCTTAAATGCGGTAGAATTGAAAGCAGGAACGAAAACTAACAAAAAACTACCCGGTACTTAACCAACCCGGCGCAGAGAGAGGACGAGACAAAACAAGGCAGGAGCGTTTCTCAGGAGGAACAGCTCCCGGGCAGCAAGCTTGCTTGCTTGCTTGCCTTCGAGAGTGGCTCGTATGCGCGGTTCTTCTTCTTTGTCATAATGGCCGTCATAATGGCTGCATACATGGGCACGGGTCGCGGGCACGTCAGCCTTGGCACTTGTTGTTGTTGACCTGAGTGGTTGTGGCGCATACCCACAGTGGGGGATTGGCCATGAAACGGGTGGTTATATTCGGTGTTTAAAAACAAGGGAATTAACGATTAGAACACTGGAGTTTAGAAAGGAATATTTTGTGAGAGGAGAAAAAACTAATTAATAATAGGTTAAAAACAAGAAATAAATGAATAAAAGAAAACTATGGTGGGAAGGGTGATAATAAGTTTAGCATGGTAATCATAATAAGTTTAGCATAGATAATTTTGGATGGCCAAGCAAGCATTGCTGTGGCTGAACCCAATAATAGAGGCTCCAAAAGATAGGATTACAGGCTCGATAAATTTAGGCCAATATTGCGAAGCGGGATTTCCAGTAGTCTTTTCCTTATTGCAGAAAAACGCCTACAAGCCAACAAGAAATGGTCTATTGTCTCCGCTTCACCACAGAATGAGCATAATGGTGAGGGGACCAGACCAGACCTGTGTAAGTAAAAGTTTAACGTAGGGATACGGCAGCGCAGCCTCGTGATGGCCACTTCAATTTTCCGGGTTTGGCAAAAATCTCTGTGCCAAGGGTATAGAAGATGTCTATAATCCAAAGAATTAGTTAGAGCAGAGCCTGACACTGCCTGCATAATGACACTCCTGCGAAATGTAGCAGCAGTGACATGAGCAGTCAAAGGACAATACGGAAAAATTTGTCCGGTTATCGATGCCTTGGCTAGTGAATCTGCTATTTCATTTAAAATAAGTCCTTTATAGCCAGGCACCCAAATTAAACGCAAACTTTTCAAATAACCAGGTACCAATGAATGAAACGTCCTCAATACGTGAGAGTCACAAGAAGCAGTGAGGGATGAGCACAGTGATAATGAATCAGTGACTATCATGGCAGACGTAATTGATGGGTCTATTTTGCGTAGAGCCAGCACCACCACCATGAATTCGGCTAAAAAGATGGGTATAAAATCTGGCAGCCGAAGAGAAAATGTCCAATCGAGAATAGGGGAAAATATACCAATACCTG
Organism: Dermacentor silvarum; assembly: GCF_013339745.2. Taxonomy (NCBI): domain Eukaryota; kingdom Metazoa; phylum Arthropoda; class Arachnida; order Ixodida; family Ixodidae; genus Dermacentor; species Dermacentor silvarum. The sequence continues at coordinate 132,368,050 of NC_051154.1, forward strand.
ATTTTTCCTCACATTGTGAAGCATCTGTCGCAATAACGATGTTTGTTTGTAGGCTCTGCAGATGATCTTGTAATAGACCATCTAGAATGCTATGTGGAAATAATTTTGAATTATTAGGAAAGATGTCAACGAATTGAAAATCAGTGGTAACAGATCTGTCGGGAAGCGGAAGTACATCACAGATGCGCACGTCCAAAGGGTCATGTAAATGTCGCGTGAATGTAATTTGCGGAGTATGTGAACGCGGCCAGTTTACACGAAAAAACCAATCAGGTTGGAAAATTAATATTGTTTGAGAACGTCGCACCAGTTATTCATAAATTCTCAAGAACGTCTGTACTGTCAAAAGACGGAATCTGCACGAAAGAGGAGGAACACGGGATTCGAGATAAAGAACAGAATGTGCAACAAATTTAGGAAGCCCTAGGCACAAACGTAATGCTTCTCTTTCTAAGACGATCAAAGGGCGGGAAGTGTAAGCTGGAGCTCCAGAGAAGAGTGCGCAACCAAATTCTAATACAGGGCGAACGTACATACGATATATCATTAGAAGTGTATCTCTTCTCAATCCTATTCGACGATTGCTCAGCCTTTCGGTTTGGTTTGGTTTGGTTTGGTTTGGTGCCTATAGAAATAGCACAACCCACTAAGGGGGATTGACCATGAATCAGCCTTTCTTTCTTTCGATGTGGCGCTTAATTTCTTCTTCGTCGTCAGTACAACCGCAGGCAAACGATGCGCGGAAAGCAAGGAGGTTTAAAAATCTTTTTGAAAACCTCCTTGACGAAGACGCAGTTACCGCATAGATTCAAGAAACAATTCCTCGCTGTGTTTCTCAACTTCACAGCGACATAATTAGAAACTCTCTGAAGAAACTGCCAAGTGCCAACGTGAAGTATTCCGTTTCGATCAAATATCTGTTCTAAGAGGAAGTTTTAACTCGTGAACTCGTATCTAAATACATGGCACCAGAGAAATCGTTTTTGTCAGTGACCACTGCATCGATTTAGATGAAGTTGTTTGCATTTACAAGAAATATTTGAAATCTAGCCACTGTGGAAAGCAGATTTTTTATTTACGCCGTACACATTTTTTCGAAAAATCTTCAAGATTGTTAAATTTTTAAGTTTACAACGCTGACTCAGTAATTGAAAACGATATCACAATTCTGTGAACTGCACCTAATGCTACAAAAAATTGGACAAAATTGGTGCATTTTACACTGCGCTGAAATACACCACTAATTTGTGAGTAATACTTTTGCAAAACCCTCGTAGACGTTGTAACGATTTCACGCTGTAAATTCACTTTAGATGCTTTAACACATGTCATTAATAGAACCACGATATCGGTTTTTGGTGCGAATTTGCAGAATTTGTGTACTTCGTGCTTCTATTCCTCAACTTACCCATTTTTACAGTTTCCGTAAAAAAATCAGGCGTTAAATCACAATTTGGCTCCCTAGAGCCATTATAATTTAACTTTCACTTTCAAATGCAACAAATTTCATTCAAATTGATCAAGCGGTTGTCCCATAAAAGCGTTTCTGCGTTTTCCAGGTTTATGAATAAGTAAATCGTAGCTGGCCCCGAGCTAAAGTCTTCTCTCAAGAGCGCAGCATGAAGTGTGCGCATTCTAAGTTTATCTTGTAAAAAAGAAGAAAAACAAACAGGATTGTAAATAGCGTGACACCTTCATTCCTATTTTACATTACTTACGGAAAAACTGGCTGATTACACGCACTGTGGGAATAGATGTTACGTGGGGCATTTTGCACGTAGCTGGCCCTGCATCGTTTGAGGTCCTGCAAAGCGTTACCAGATGACCAACGTGTTATTGTAAGGCGAGCGATCGTGTGTGTGACGCAAGCGTGTGTGTAACGAGATCAGCGCAAGGTGACGGCGACAACGATATTGTGGCGGTGATCTGTGGTGAAGAGACGTTACTGCCGTTATCATCTAGGTCCATCCCGAAGGCGGTACAATGTCACATAGCCTCTCAAAGTGCTATAGCTGCCACAAGCAAAGGATGAGGGTATACTGTTTTGCTTTCGCATTTATAAGCAACGTGCTTGGTACGCCACATTGCGCGAATTTTCTTACTTCACTTTTTTTTATTTGTTTCTTCTATCACCTTTTATTCCCTTTATCCATTTCCCCAGTACAGGGTAGCAAGCCGGTATTTACACTGGCTAACCTCCTTGTCTTTCTTTCCCTTTCTTTCTCTCTCTCTCTCTCTCTCTTGGTACGCCACATGACCTACGTGAACGACAGTGGTATATGGTGAACAATTATTCTCGCATTTCATTCCTGCGTCTGTAGCCCAATGGAAACTGGCACGCGTGCACGCGCTCTCGTTTTTTAAGCAAATTGTTGCTATTGACCGACGCACGATTCAATCATCTCGAAGCGCTAGTTGGCGTTTGCTCCTACAAAATTATATGGGCGTGTTGTGGCCTAATGGCGTGTGGTGAGCCATTAGGACAGCTTATGGTGAGCCATCGAGGCAAGAAACCGACCCCGCCATCTGGCGTAGAACGCACTACGCTTCGATATACATGGACGCTAACAACCTTAAGCTAGATGCGCCATCTGTTATACCGAGATAAAGGAACGTATGGCGTCATGGCGAAACCCCTGCTCACATCACGACCAGCTGCGGCGCGGAGGCTATCCCAACGACGCATAAAAACAGCGAGGTAGCCAAAGAGTGACGCGCATTCAAAAATAAAAGAGCTAAAATTCGCTAAAAAAGGCGAAAGGCTCATCATTTACCTCTGCGGTGGCGGTAGTGTGCCCTATAGTTTTCTTTTTTTTCGTTCTAGATTTTGGAGAGGTAAATCTTTAATAAGTTTGTATTCGTGCATCAAGACTGAACGCCTTATAAATATTTATTTAAACCAAAATTAAAAACATCGTTTGCACATGCTGCGCAGATTTTATTACTACTACGTTCGCAACTAGTGTTAACTGTGGTACAAGTAAATAAGACTCAATTGTGTACAATAAACCAGATGATTGGAACATAGTTCGAAATATAAAAAAATGGCCTGGAACAATCCATAGTTGAAGCTTTTGCCTGTATCTGATAATACGGACAGTGGCCAGAAGCGGCTTAACGGCGTTGATGGTTATGACAACAAATAACAGGACCCGAATTCACAAAACCTTCTTGCGCTAGAATTGTTCGTAAGAAAGAATTTCAGCCAATCCGGACGCAAAACATATTATTATCTAAGGTGGCCGGCCAATGGAAAAGAGCACTTACGAAAGAAAAGCTTTGTGAATCTGGCCCCAGATGCACAGTATATGCTTTACATTTCTAAACAAGGATAATTTTTACAGCGACGCGGTTAGCCTCTAGTTGGGCGGGATTTTTCGTCGGCTCGGGCTCATCCAAAAACAGTACCGCCACCTAACGGCCGAGGCCACTCAGACAGACCTCAAATGGCAGCTGGCAAAGGGCTTTGTCTTTGAGTTTCCGCGTAACAGAATTACGTCTTCTCGCATATGCGAATTACAGTCCGAAGCTATCATGTCTGCAGCTTGTGTGTAAGTCGTACTTTACGAATTTTTTGACGCAAGTTACTTTGAAAATTGCAATTAGTTCAATAAGGCACTTGCGCTTGGCGGAGGGCCTAGAAGAAGGAGGATGTGTGCCGAACTTCCGCACGCGTGCGGTGCGCGCGTGACGTACGTGTGCACACAATGTATCTGTCCTTGAGGCGTGGGCGCTCTTCCCGTCCCATCTGTCGAACAGCGTGTGCTGCGACCGTAATCGACATTATGGCAAACACTGTCCAAAAACAGTACCGCAACCTAGCAGCCGCATCTGACAGCTGACATTTGACATCATTTGACATTTGACGACATCTCACATCGAAGGCCATTCGCACTTTCGTGCTTCAACGACACAAAGCAACCAGCAACGCGGTACAGATCGTGCCTGGATTTGGTCTTGGCAGCAAACGTGTCCAAGGTGGTCGCTGAACCCATCGCCCGGTATCAAAGCGACCTGAAGGCCATCGTTACAACTATAACGAAATAAAAGTATTCCATCAGCACATTGTAGTTGTCCAACGGCGCTTGTGGTGGTGGTGCTTGTCCAACGTCATCTAACGTCAGTTTGGGTGGTGGTACTTGTCTAACGTTGCTTGTGCTTGTCTAACGTCGGGAACAGCTTCGCTGTACATCCACCTTCACGGTGTGGAAGGGAAGCGCGAATTTTTCTGTCGTGTCACAACTACAGAGAACCACTACAGTTGACGTCTAAACGGCTAACTTCTGTGTAGCTCACAGGTTCAGTTCGTGGCTCATCGATTTAATTCAGCGGCGGTAGAGTGACATGAATGTATACATATGCAGCGCCTCGCCACGACTATTGGCTCAGGCGTTATTTGTGCTCGCCCTGCAGCTAGCTCGACAACGTGACGTCGTCTTGGTAGCCTCAGTTTCATTAACCCGTGTCGACACACGGCACCGATATTCCTTGACCCACAGTGGTCGATGCTACCACTTTTGTTAGACGCTTTCTCAGCGGTGGGAGATGAATGGATACCTTGAAAGGCGCGTGATTTATCCTAGACTTAGACCCTAACAACACCATCGTGTCGTAAATAACCGCTACCATGCATGACCAGACACAAGGGTTTATTGAGCCGATAGCTTCCCACTGTCTAAGGCTCCTTTTGCGAATTTGCAGGCAAGGAAAACCACCCGCATATACAGAAAGCGCATACTTCGTCTTCTGCGAATGCTTCAATAGCAAACACAAATGTGAAACTGTTTCTTCTTCTTCTTTCTCATGAGTGTTATTTTATTTTATTTTATTTTATTGTGGAGAAGCTGATAAAGCGAAGGAAGGCAGGCTTCGCTTATATAATTGTCAACAGCAGTTTCAAGCTCGCACTAAGTATGCAAGCTGTAGACTTTTCCCCGAGAGTTTCCTGGGCGTGGCCATAATGCCCTCTGAACTATTCTGAGTTTACGTGAGCACCTTCTCAGAAAGCACTATAGGTAAAGCGGCAGAACGTGTATGTTATACACACAATGAACTCATCAGAGGGGATATTCTCGCTCCCCGACGAAAAGGTCTATGTGAACTTAGTCACCCGCTCATACCTGAAAACAGAATCAATCCCCGCAGCTGCTATAGAAACTCTTGCACTGGTAAAGAAAGTCATCCGCATGGACACGTCGAGCCCATTTCCTATCCCACAAGTGCCGCTTCTTATCAAACCCCCGCCGCTGCACCGTTTTCTCCCTGGTTTTCCCAAAGAGCACGCATGCGCTCCCGGGCTGATCCTAGCTTCTTCTACTGCACATCGTTCGGCGCAGCCATGGGCATGCCCTCCGCACTGACTGAGAAAACGTTGGACCGGAGCGAACGGACAAGTTGGACCCATCTTTTAGATCGTAACTGCCCTTGCCATTAAAAATCAGCGGGGCGTCCCCTTCGCCTTGCCTTCACTGCATAGCGCGTCGTGATGCAGCGAAGACGCAATACTGAGCAATGCGGCGTATCAAGTGTCGCGAGCACAAGCGTCACGTGCCCTAGTGTCACGACCTTCACGCTGCGGCACATATGGACCTAACCTCCATAATTGATATTATTATTATTTCAAGAGTACTGCCAGCCTCTGATGAGAGGTCGTAAGCAGGAGTGATTACAGACATGAGGAACAATACTTTGAGTACAAGGTGCGATCATATTATATCTAATACCTCGTTGCGGACTGATGAATGGACACGCCCAGCCGATTTCCTAGCACTGCTCCTTGCAGTAAAAAAAAAGAAATTGTCAAAGCGAGTACAGGATTGGAGCCCAAGTCGTGCGGCCAGAATGTGATGTGATGAGGTGATAAAATGAACGTGTCGGCTAGTTGGTTGAACATCTTGAACTAGGGAATAGCGCGAAAGACGAGGACGTAGAAGAGCCACGTGTGGCTCTTGTGTGCCTCTTCTGCGTGCTCTTCTTTCGCGCTGTTTCTTAGTTGAAGATGATGTCAACTAGTATGCTTGATTTAATTAGGTTTTACTACATCTGTCTCCATCTAGCCTTTTGCCTTTCTGATCTCGATCTTAACTTTAGTATTTAAAACCTCTCTCACTAAATTGTACCGTTACCTACGCTTGAAATGACATCCGGTTCTATCAACCTCTTTCCTGCTTTTCTTTCCATCAATACTCTAAACGTCTCTTACTTATCTCGACTGCTGACCAGTTAATCCTTCCATCTTCTTTGAATCCCAATGCTTCTAGAAGGTGGACATTCCCTACAGGCCTCACTGGGTGAATATCTGATATGTTCCATTACGATGTGCCGAGTCGTTCCCGGATTTTTTTTTTTTTTTTTTTGTCAAGCAAACACACACCTCATTCTGTGGCGCATATTTGCCCCGATATGTTTTTGTCTTCAGGCAGCCAGTTTGGGCCTCAAATAGCAAGGCATGTACTCCCCGTTGCTTTATTATACAGATTTTTCCTTCAGCACTACGTACACACAGTGCTTTCTACACAAAATAGGCCAAGCCGATAGTGCTGCATGCACGGAATCAGGGCCCGCATTCACAAAAAGTTCTTACGCTAGAATTGTTCGTAAGAGTAAATTTCAGCCAATCCTGATGTTGTATGTATTATTAGCGAAGGCGGCCGGATAATGGCAAAAAGCACTTAAAACGAAAACCTTAGAAGGACTGAAGCGCAAGATGGCTCTACACTCAAGTGAAAGTGACATTTTGTTCCCACGAGGACAGTGGATATTCAGGAGAGAGGTGCGGCGGCTCCTCTTAAAGTACCTGCGTGATTCGGGGTTGGAGTGTGAGCCGTGTGTGCCAACGTGATTTGGATAACGCGCAATGTGCAGCGCTCTGTGTCACGTTCCTTGTGTTACTGGGGGGCTGTTATGTTACCAGATGAACTGTGACGGGCTTCAGATTGTCGTGCGTTTATAGGTGACGCTCGGGCGGAGCAATTGCCGGCAACTTTTGCAAGGCTAGGCCCGCATGCGGCAGGCGACGCTCCTCCTCCTTGTTAATTCGGCTGCAGCAGAATACGAGTACATTGAGTACCTTTTGCTGCACCATACTAATCATGCTTCACAAGGAAAAAAAATTAAATGATATATTGGTTGCACCGAAAGAAGATCGTCCGCAGCGAAAAAAAAAAAAATACTGGGACCATGGTCACCAATTAAACTGCAAAAGGGTGCAATTAGCGCCTTAAAGGAATTCCTGGAAGGGATAAGAATTCTTGAGAGTAACTAGAGCGATGTATGGTTCTGCATGAACTACACATATACATATATACGTGCATGGCCGCGGTATTGTAACGATGCCCTTTCCGGTGCAATTCCTTTCACGATGATTTCCATGCTTCGTCAGTGGTCAGAGCTACGTGTTTTCAATGGGATCAGCTAGCCGTGAATGGCGGACGATAAGACTGACATAGAATCAAGCAAAATGCATCGCTACAAAATCATGACGCATATTTCCCTGCTGCATTGGTGCTTACTCGAAGTCAATGTGAACTGACAGTGGCTGTGATTCAATTTTATTTTTATGTCCACTTCTGTTTTTACGAACTGTCATTACTCGCTGATCTATTTGAGTTTGTTGTGACGTACAATCCACTCACTTGAACTTGTTTTGACTCCTTGGTGTGATAGGTGTATTCGATGTGAAATACAATCTGCTTACTTCATTTTTTTTTTTTTTGTGAGCAATTCGTCAGCGCAATCCGACTTTCATTATTGTTTGTCTGTTTGTTTTTGTTTGTTTGTTTGTTTGCTTGCTTGTTTTCTTGTTTGTTTGTTTATTTATTCGTTCGTTTGTTTGCTTGTTTGCTTGCTTGCTTGTTTGTTCGAGCCAGTCCATTTTTTTGACATGCACTGTTTGACGAAGCGACAAGGAACAGCCGTAATCACACATGATGTCAAACTCTCCTGCGCACACATATAATAATAATAAGAATGATAATATAAAAGCCAAGTTGGATAATATCGACATTGGCGTTGCCTAGTCTAAGCGCGGAAGATTTCTGGGTATGCTAGGGCGAACATCACGCAATAGAGGTATTGCGCTCCACAATCAGTGGAGTTTTCATTTTCATTTCAAAGTTTTCATTTTCCCGGGGGGGGGGGGGGGCGACCAGCTTGCCTAAGCGGTCATATATATATATATATATATATATATATATATATATATATATATATATATATATATATATATATATATATATATATATATATAGTTCAATTTCATAACCTGAGTCCCCTCGTACCACAAAGAGACTCGCGGCTCTCGGATGAGCCATGCGAACAGCCGATTAAGTCATTCATGTTAGGGAGATATGTGTGTTTTGTGCCTATAAGTCGCACAACTACACATAAATGAAAACAGCCATGTAACAATTTGTGAAAGTTTTAATATACAAAGACACAGTCAAGAAATATTTTCCTGACTAAAGGTCAGTTGAAAAGATAAGACATAACTTATATAAAACATACACAATATATAACAATTTCTGTACACAACTTATGACTACAATTATTAGCATAAAACAACGTGACTCCATAACGCAATACTTTATTTACTTGTCAAAGCATGCCTTATGCCACTGGTTTCATTTATTTCCCGGCGGCGGAATAAATGATTAAAGAGTAATAAATTATCAGGCGCAGAAATACACAGTCATATTAACAAATAAATAAATAACACACAACGATATCTCAACAGTGGGAAAGGGCACGAGAGCAAGTAGTAAGAGCGTGGATTGCGTTTTTGAGCAGCTAATGCAGCATATGACAAATAAATATTAATAAGAAAAAAGCACAGCATAGACTGGGAAGCTTTAGAAATAGCGCAACGAAGCGTCTGTGCGTACCCAAAAGGCCTCACCCTACTTGCCCTGTCATGCACCCCGTTTTCGTTCCTGGAAATAACTTTTTGCTTTGTTTTCTTAGCCAAATGGTTAGCTTTAACTTGTGAGTTGGCAACTTTCTCTTTCCTATTAAAGACATCATTTCGTTGTCTGATGGGATGGTTTCACCTTGAGGGAAAATGTGTTCATTCGGGCACTTGTTCTATCAATGAAGTCGTCGGAAACTTTATTTAAATTGATTTTGCGGGAGAGTTCTTTGTGAGTGTGCAAAATGGCCAGATGGTTCAAACGGGCTTGTCCAGTCGTTGACCGCAGATACGTTTTCAGTCGCCGAAGACAAGAAAAGGACCTCTCGGATGTGCTTGACGAGACCGGTATGGTCAACGCAATTTTTGTTAGCTTGGCCATTTCCGGCAAAAGGTTTCGCAGGTGTTCGCCCTTCTCCCCCGAAAACATCTGCACGACGTCCTCGAATGTGTGCAATGGTGCCGACTTTTGTTGGCTTACGATGTCACTGAGCATGTCTCTGTGCAAAATCAGCCGTCCTCGTTCAAGGTCGTCACCGTAGAACTTTGTTATGTATGCTTCGTCTTGCTTTCCTGTGGCAAACTGCTCAATGTGTGACATATGCTGCCACATCTCGGGTGGATATCTGTCGCTTAACGAGGACAGTACAGTGTCAAGTACTTCGTAGTAACTCTGGCGGTACATGTCCTCCGCTGATGTGAACACGTGAGCTGAGGAACCTTCTTGATAGCGGTGTGGAGTTCTCTTTCGCCTAGCAGCTGGAACACACGGGTCCTCAACTCCTACTTTTCCTGCCTCTGCCAACACCTCCTCCCAAAACAAGGGAAAACTTTGCCTCAGTTCTGCGACGCTTGCAGTGACGGATTTCACCATTTTCTCCGGTTGGTCAAACCTGAGCGTTCTTTTTTGTAAGGCGGTATTCAGTGCTTCCATTCGTGAAAACACTTTTGTCAGAAGCGTCAACATGAAAAACGATTCAAACTTGAACAGCATCCTTAAAAATCCGCTGGCTTTCGCACCGGCCTCAGTTCGCTCTTCGGATGCTGTTGCAGAGAAAAACGTTATGAGACTGCTATAATTTGAAAGAACCGATCGCAGTGATGAAGCCTTTAGCGTCCACCTTGTCGGGCAGAATTTTCGCAAGTTCACATCCTCTTCTACCTGAATCTCTTGAAAAGAAGCAACGCGCTTTGGAGAGCAGGTCACGAAGTTTATCAGTTCAGGGACGGCGTAAAGAAAATCACGGCACATGTCTACTTTCTGGCCGACATCATGCAAAACCAAATTCAGGATGTGCGCTAGGCAGTGTACATATAGCGCGCGAGGTTCCTGTTCTTGCATGAGAGCTTGTACTCCTCGGTGCTTTCCTCTCATGTTTGCCGCACCATCATAGCACTGCCCGTGGCACTTTTCAATGGGCAGATTAAATCTACAAAGAATGTCTTTCAATATAGCAAAGAGGCTCGTCGCTGTGGTGTCCGTCGTGTTGAAAAACCCACAGAACAGCTCCTCTACTTCCAGGCTTTCTGTGACCACCCGAAAACAAACTGAAAGTTGTTCTTTGACAGAAATGTCTGCTGTCTCGTCCATAATGACAGCGTAGTGCTCTGTCGCACGAACTTCGTCTGTGAGTGAACGAAGGATGTCATGTGCCATGAGTTCCACCATCTCGTTTAAAATCTGGTGAGAAATCCATTTGTATTTTGTTCTTAAAAGCCACGATCGCAATGAAGGAATATCATTAGCCCGGAGTTCCAGCAGCTGCCTCAAATTACTCTCTGTGTCTTCGTGGCCACGTATTGCTAAGCCTTGGGTCGACAGGTACAGTAGTGACGACAGTGTTGCTCGGAGAGCCTGTCGGGCGTCGTCCATTTCTTTCGCCTTGCCCTTGGCGCAAGCATATGCCACATTCGCGCTGCCTTTTGCAGCTACGACGGCATTACATGCCTCCTTATGAAAATTAGACCTCTCATGCCGCTCCATGAACATATACCAGAATTCGAAATTATTTCCAATACCTTTGGTGTTATTGACCTATGGTTATACCTTAAAGCAATACTACTTGACCTAAGAGACTAGTATGTACCATCATGGATCGAAACATTGCGTCGTTCTAACTATAAGTCATGGTTTTAGGCTAAGCCACGCCATCTTACTAGTAAGAGGCAGATGCAATGCCGTAACTTTAGTAAAAAACATTACGCCTGTTATTCGCGAGAAATTGCGAGCTATGACAAAGAAACTTACAGAATCAAATGGGCAAAAATTGTATATGCGAACAGAACTTTCTTTGTCTCCTTCCTTTCTAATAAAAAGCAATTCTGTGAGTACGATAAATACCAACGTAAGAGATAATTTGTCAATACTCCTACTTTACAATGAATTCCGTGCTTGCATCACAGTTGAACCTACATAAATACTCAATAAATGAAAACAATAATTGATGCGGCTGGTATCAACATTGTTCCTGCAGCATTTGGACAAAGTAATTGAATATCTAGAATATATTTCCTTACGGTCGCAGTACGTAGTGAATAATTCATGGAACTGTGTCTGGGTGTTCATGTGTTCGGCGTGCCTCAGGGGTCGGTGCTGGGTCTGCTGCTCTTATTGGTTTACATCAATAATTTTGCAGCCAATACAACTTCGTCAGTTAGTCTATTTGCTGATTATTGTGTCATGTACAGGGAAATAACAAACGCCGGAAATATCTGCTTTGTCGAGCGCAGAAAACGGCATATATGCGAATAAACGTACAAAAGCTATTCCTATGTGCTTCACATGCGGTCATATGGGCTCACAAAAGAAAAAAATGCCTTAGCAACAACTTAGCTACAGAATAATTCTCCATTGCAAGCCGAGCTTGAGTACAAATACCTAGGTTCAAACTACAACCACGGGCTAAAATCGACTTTATAATTTCATTACATTAAAGACAGGTAAAGTACTAGTTTTCACGAGCCGGAACACCAGACTCTTAACATGCTCGTGATATATGTCGTAGAGTTGTGTCACCCCTATTCTCGAATACGGGCGCGCAGTTTGGGACATATACCGACCGATATTGACAGGAAAAAGGCTCGAAAAAGCGCAAAACCTAACAGCAGGCTCTGATATTGGCCCCCATATTACACCAGAAATACTAGTCTCCGCTTGATTTATCGTCATATCGTCCGATTTGGCTTTCGAGCTGCGTCGGGAAAGTGATGGAAAGAATGATTCTTGCTCGCTTGGAATGGTACCTCGAGCGATTCAACATCTATCCGGACGCCATGGCTGGCTTTAGTCGAGGTCGCTCGTCCATCGACAATGTTATTGACCTCGTTACCTGGGTCCAAGAACAGAAAATCATCAAGCGCCTACCAGTTGCACTTTTTCTCGATGTCAAAGGAGCATACGACAACGTCGCCCATGAGGCCATACTGAACTCACTTGAGGCTGTGGGAGTTGGTGGCCAGATGTATCAATGGATTCGGGACTATTTGACTGAGAGGTGCTTTTTCTTGCATACTGAAGACGGCCCAACTTGGGAACATTACATCTTCCGTAGTGTGCCGCAGGGTGGAGTGTTGAGCCCTATATTGTTCAACCTCGTCTTGGTAGGACTTGTGGAGTATTTACCATGGACAGTTCATGTCTCCGTATACGCCGAAGACATTTGCATCTGGGCCTCTGCAGTGACTCGCCCTCAGGTGCGGGCCAGGCTTCAGCGGGCGGCAACCATGACGGCGTCTTATCTACGAGAACAAGGCCTCAGTGTGTCTACGGAAAAGTGCGCATTGGTTGGCTTTACGCGCAAATAAATGTCATTGTATCCCGTTTCGATCAACGGTCAAGCTGTGTCCTATCTTAAGACGCATCACTTTCTGGGTGTCATCATCGACCGCAACCTATCGTGGACCCCTCACTGCGTCTATCTGAAGAAGAAGTTATTTGCTATTGCTCAGGTCTTCAAATTTCTCTGCGGGAAAAACTGGGGTACACCAGTCCATTCTATGCTGCAGCTGTACAGGGTACTGTTCCTGGGACTCCTCCATTACAGTCTGCCATTTTTGTCAAATACATGCAAGACGAACATTCGCGCTCTGGAAAGCATACAAGGTCAAGCCCTACGCACGTGTTTAGGGCTGCCTCGGTGCACTTCAGCAACAGTAACAATAGCCATCGCGAGAAACCATATACGATTCAGACACACGTAGCTGTCGACTCCCTCAGAGCGCACATTCGTCATCTGTCGAGGATCCCCGATCATCACCTAGCTTCCCTACCAGCCGAGAGACCTCAAGTGACCTTTTCAAAAGTGATTAGCGCCCATCAAGAGTGTATACCGTCATCTTAGACACCGGCGGCGAAGCCTTCATCTCCCCTGTAGTGCCTGCGACAGCCTCAAGTTAATTTTACTATTCCCGGAATCACCAAGAAGGCCAATCATCCATCACCGCCTCTGAAGCAACTGATGCTCCTATTACTGCAGCAGACATATCATGACTGTATACATATATATACCGACGGTTCGACCTCACCTACAAGCTCAGCTGCCGCATTCGTCGTTCCAGCCAAGTAGTTTAAAGTTAAATTCAAATTGCCGCATATGACTACATCTACGTCGGCAGAACTTGCAGTCTTCCATGCAGCTGTGACCTACGTCAACGAAGAGCCGGCACAGAAATGGGTCATATTTTGTGACTCTAAGGCAGCTCTTCACAGTATCAAGTCTGCCTTACATCACAGAACTTACGAGCAGATGATATCCGACCTCAGGGAAGTACACCACCATGCTCTGAAAATAGGGCACAGCATAGTCTTCCAGTGGATTCCTGCTCACTGTGGCATCGTCGGCAACGACTTTGCTGGCAGGGCTGCCCAGTCTGCCCACGAGGACACCCAGACGCGTCCAATACCTTTGGCGAGGACAGACACTGCCAGGGAACTTCGTCTGCTTGCACGCAAAAAGTCACTAGCTTTCTGGAGTTCAAGTGCCTTCAATTGCCGATTGTATAAGTTGGACCCCTTGCTACTGCTTCAACTGCCATCTGGCCTTTCCCGCGGCGAAACAACCTTGATGTGCCGCTTGTGGCTGGAAGTGGTGTTCACGAACGCTTACTCATATTGTATGGGAATTGCCGAGAGCCCGATGTGCGACTCCTGTAGGTGCGAGGAAACCATCGAGCACCTATTGTGTACCTGTGCTCGCTACAAAGTACAACGCCTCTCTCTCAGGACAACTTTAAACCTACTGGACTCGAGACCGTTCTCTGAGTCAAAGATACTCGGACCATGGCTACACCCGTCACTGGCACAAAAAGCGATTCGTGCATTAGTACAGTACTTGAAGTGCACTGGTTTAAGAGACCACTTATAGTGTCACTGTGCACCATCCCACTCAGTATTCACTTTCTCCCTCTTTTTCTCTTTCTATGCCCCCTTTCTCTTACCCCTAGTGTAGGGTAGCAAACCGGACGCTCGTCTCGTTGACCTCCCTGCCTTCCGTCTTCTTGCTCTCTCTCTCTCTAGTGTCACTGCCACGAAACAGACGTTAGGATGAACTACTCCAGGGGCCGAATTCACAAAGCTTTTCGTTCGCAAGTGCGCTTTGCCAACCGGTGGCCTTCGCTAATAATACGTCCAGCATCAGGATTGCCTAGCCACTTGCGAACAATTCTAGCGTGAGAATATTTTATGAACCCAGAATCGTAGGCAAAGCTTGCGTTTCAAGCTGTTTCACAATATCTTTTTTTATGCTCAAAGTGGTGTGGAACGAGCTAAATACATATTCCAGCCGTACTATGCATCAAAAAGAATAGACCACGAGATCAAGGTGGAATATAAATACAAAGCGAACCTTCTAAAAAATGCCTTTATTATAAAACATTAAATGAATGGAATGGGCTCCCCGCGGCTTTGTGCGCTATCAAGACACTGTAACCTTCATCGCTGCTGTTTGACCCTTCCGGCCTCATTACTGTGGTTTTTGTATGCTGATAATTTTTGTTTAGCTTGTATGCATTAGTACTGGTTTTACACATTGTTTTAATAAATGCGAAGCATTTTTTGGCGAACATTTGCCACTTTGACAGTATCTATCTATCTATCTATCTATCTATCTATCTATCTATCTATCTATCTATCTATCTATCTATCTATCTATCTATCTATCTATCTATCTATCTATCTATCTATCTATCTATCTATCTATCTATCTATCTAGCCGCCTAGGTCTTGGTGCTTTCATAGTCGTTTCGTTAACTTGGTCAGTGCCAAAATTGGCATAGTATGACGAGTTTATGACGAACATAAATGATAGGTCATGAAACAGCCGCCTACATATTGGTGCTCTCATGGTCGTTTCGTTAACTTGGTAGGTACCAAAATTGGCATAGTATGACAAGAGTGTATGGCGAACATAAATGATAGGTCATGTCATGAATATCATGACATGTTTGTCCCGTAGGTCATGAAACGGCCGCCTACATCTTTGTGCTCTCATGGTCATTTCGTTAACTTGGTATGTAACTAGATTGAGTTCGGATATGGGTACTAAGTGAAGGAAACACTAAAGGATGATGGTAGAAGTCGTAGTCATGAGCATAACTCAGCAAAAATGATAATGACTCAGCGAAAAAAGATTAACACTCAAAATCACTGGAATTGGTTCGGACGTGGGCACTAAGTGAGGGAAACACTAAAGGATGATGGTGGAAGTCATAGTCATGAGCAAGACTCGGCAAAAATGACAATGAGAATGGGTTCGGACATAAATTATAGGTCATGACATGAATGAAGGTCATGACATGACATGAACATAAATGAAGGTCGTGACAGCGGGGTGGTGGCGGCGGCGGCGGCATGTCATGACATACGTGTCACGTAGGTCATCAAACAGCCGCATATACGTCTTGGTGCTGTCATGGTCGTTCCGTTAACTTGGTCGGCTCCCTGCACTCTGCTTCGCATAACGTCGATTCCCACAGACGTGGGATCTGCCGGCTTTTTTCTATTTGTACTGCATGTGTATATACTATCTTACCTCTTTAATGCTATCTTGTGCTGTGGGTAAAAGAGTAAACGACATGACGTATGCACAAAACACACCGTACTCACACAACGTGCACACAAACATTAATTTTTAAAATTTAACGCCGCAGCGCGTGGTTGTGGAGTAGGGCAAGTGAATCTGGTATTCTAACTTAAGGCTAATACGCGGCAAACTATGAAACGCATGGAGTCGCAAACTTGTGAAATCGAGCAGGATCCTTTGGCCGAGTCTTCTCGCTTTGCGCGCAGATAGTATTTTTCCTGTCCTCCTCGGCACACTTCATGGGTGCGGCATACGCACTTGTAACTAAACAGCGCCTGACCAAGCTCGTATAGCTGGCATCCGAATATTTCGCCGACTGAATTTTTTCTGGGCGATCCTGACACGCCCCATATACCATCGTCAAAAACTGATATGCGTGAAACGAATGACCAGGAGTAATAATGTTAAAAAAAGAAAGGCGTAGCGTGTGAAGCTAATTAATACTCGTAGCCATCCTGGGCATTAGCATTTTCACCCATTGAGCAATGAATTTGTTAGCTGAGAATGCTTGTTTACTTTTAGAACACTAAATATGCTTGAAATCGGTTGCCTTTATTGGAACTGCTTTAGAGGATTGAAACGAGGACCTCCTAATACGATTTTTGAAGCAAAAGGTTTCGAGTGGTTTCTTGTGTCTGCGCCGTTTCTACAAGAGGCAGGATATATTGCGGGCAGCATCCCATTCGAAATTATAGGGAATGTGGCCGCACGCTATTGCCAGTTCGATTCCGGCTACATGTTCATACGATCGAGGAACAACGCTTTCGTGAAGAGCATATACGTATACGGGATACTATGACAAATAAAAGCGCCGTCCTATGTAATCTTATGATGCTAGCATTTATTATTGAAAATAGGCGCACGCACGCACACACTGACCGGCTTCCCCTATTTGCAAAAAGGGCACAAAGTAAGTTAGGATTTGGTGATTGAAAATCTAATCAGAGAGCCTTAGTTAAAGAATTAGTTCTGCAGTTATTGTCGCACATTCACTGATGTCTGCCGTCGCCAGTAATAAGTTGCCGAGTATTACCACCGCTACACTGTCTTCAAAATTATTGTGGCTTCTTATTATTATTATTATTTCTTTTGAAAACGCCGACACACATGTATATATATATATATATATATATATTGAACGAGAAGAAAGGGAACCGAGGGGCCCGATTTTTATTAATCATATCATAAAGAAGCCAACAAACAATGACCCCAAGGACAACATAGGGGAAATTACTTGTACTTACTAATCGAAATAAAGAAATTATAAATTAATGGAAATGAAAATGGATGAAAAAACAATTGGCCGCAGATGGGGAACGATCCCACGTCTTCGCATTACGCGTGCGATGCTCTTACCATTGAGTTACTGCGGCGCCGTTTTCACATCCACTTTCTGGGGTATTTATGTTTTACAACTAGAACTTAACCTGGGAGTGTTGACCAGCGCCACCACTCACAAACCTAGGCGGGGCATCCGCCGCCTAGGTTTGTGAGGAGCGTGGATGGCAACTGCCACCGGAAGGGGCACAACACCTGCCTACCCTTCAGAAAGCAGGAGACAGCAACATAGAAATGGAAGATAGGAAGAGGGGGAGAAAAGAGGAAAGAAAGCGAAAGATGAGAAATCTAAAAAATAAAGCAGAACACACACAGCACAGTCCATTTGAAGCAAGAACACGCACATACAGCTCCCACTGATTGTCTCCTATCAGGTAGAATATTACTACATCGTCTAGCAACAACTTTTAATGAACTTCCTATCTTGTCACCGGCTCGGCGACAAATATGCCAGGACGACCCTCTCCGTGAAGGCCTTTCCACGCGTCCTCTGCGCTGCGGCTAAGCTTTCCGGGTGCATGCGGGGACGGCCTTTAGTGCGTGAACTGCAGAGAAAGCCGAAATAGCCGCTGCTGAACAAGAAGGTCACGCGTGAATCATCACTGGAAGAAGACACAACGCTTTAGGCTCCCGCTGGCCTGGACAGCCCCGGGAAACGGAAGCCGTATTTATTCGCGACAAAAGCCAGTTCGAACGAGGCGCCAGGGGCCTTTGGTTTTTTTTTCCTTGTCTTTAACGAGGCAGTTGTTTTTAGCGCGAAAAATCGTTCTTTGCTCCATTAGCCTGTCCTTAGCTTCCGCTTTTCTTCTTGAGTTGCGGTGGGCCCGTGTTCTCTTTCGTTCGTGCTGCCCTTTCGTTTTTACGCATCTTTCGTTGATGCTATTTCCGTGATGGAAAGATGCCGGGTTTGAGCGGACGACGTCATTGAGAAGAGCGGTGGCTTTCCTCGACCCGCCAAGAAGAAACAGCGCGTAACTCTTAGGTAACTTTGGCACTGGACGTGACGCAATTAGGGCGCTTTTAATGTAGACCGACCAGAGCGTGCGCGCTACCTTTGTCAAGAGACCCACTCAGAGGTAAGGTATCCTAGATGAATCATTGCGTAGCCAGGCAACGATAGAGACGACATTCATTGTTAGCAACAGTGAGGATTCAGCAACAGCAGCTGAACTTTCGCGCCTCTTGTACCTTCGTTTCTTGGCTATAATTAGCTGCTGTCAGCTCTATGGCCTCACAGCTGTACAGGCCTGGCACCTTCTACAACGATACAGTATGTTGACACTTTGTCATCCTGTGTGCAAGCGCTTGAACTATAAATGGCCGCTTCATTTTTGTACATTGCCCATGAATATCTGATTTTATACACAACGCAACATACTTAAAACTGGACGTCATAATATAGGCATACGGGGGTCTTTCGTTTGCTTGCGCGTTCATCGTGCATTTTGGAGTATTTCTTCGCCTGCAGGCATGCGCCCTCCCGACGCAAAAAAAAAAAAAAGACTTTTCATGCTGAAGCAGCGATAAACTTGTTCGATCACAGTTTCTGCTTCGAGTGGCTTCGACTACAAAGCCATGATTGTCTTTAAAACCCGACGAGTAATATTTTACTTGCGTCAACCATAAGTGCTACTACTGGTCCAGTTCGCGGCACCAACGTCGTGTCGAACAAACGAAACATGTGTACAATTGCTCTGGCGACGCTGCGTGATCTGGCTGGTTATCGCTGTGTTCTTGCGCTCCATCGAAGAGCTCTCGGAAGTAAAGCGTAAAAGCTGAGAAGCCCGCAGGACACATCGTCACGTCGCATATGCATGCTCGTAAGAGGTCTGCAAATGCTATAGTGCAGTGTAGAAAAAGGCAAGAGAATGAATACAAAAGAAAGAAAGAAAGAAAGAAAGAAAGAAAGAAAGAAAGAAAGAAAGAAAGAAAGAAAGAAAAGAAAAGAAATCAAAGTGGATGGAAGGCGTGATTAGACGCGGAATGATTGCGAAATGAGAGAAAGTAGCACATGCGAAGCATGTCACTGAAGCATGAGGAGAAAGTCGCAAGTTGTTCGCAAACGTTCGCACAGGTAACTTTTAATTTCAGTTTTACTCAGAAATGTAAATTATATGTCGCCGATATGTGACAACAGGAAGGTAAGCACTGAGTGCCTCCTGACAAAGATCAACGTCTCGCGTAGTGCATTTGACAGTCAGCAGCTAAGACATCCGCAGGAATCCAAAGAATGCGCTGGGGTAGTATACTAAACAGAATACTATTACACTGCCAGAACAAAACTAGGCGACAAATGCATAATATGTATACAACTGGATTGCCTGCAGGAACTCTTATATGGGAATGTGATGAACGGAGGAGTACAGTACATTATTCTGTTACACGCTTCAGAGCAGAAATAAAGGTGCAATGGTTGATCAGCCTGGATAAAAAATGGCGGAATGTAGATGTATTTTTCTCATTAGGACTCCGGTTAAGGAAGGTAAGGAAGGAAGGAAAGAGTGGAGAAGGAAAGGCAGGGAGGTTAACCAGTACAGCACAACCGGTTTGCTACCCTACACATAGGAGCGGGAGGGGGGGGGAATGAAAGATGGGGAGGAGAGAGAGAGAGAGAGAGCACGTAAAGTATTGCACCACTGTCTAGTACGTTGTCGGATAGTCGTAGAATAGCTTGCAAAAGTCTTCATATGGTCGTGAATGTGTAAAGCGTTAGCGGACCTACGCCTGTCTTATCATTCACGACAATAGGGCGAAAAACTTGGTAATTTCTTATAGAGTTATGGCCATCATATCTGAGGCCACTCGCCAACTTGCGCAAACAATACTCGAGAAGTACACACATACTCACCCGGTGCATCAATGTATTTATTTATTTACAAATACTGCAGGCCCTATTCGGGCCCAAGCAGTAGTGGTTACATCAATTCTAATAAACAAGACTAGAAACAACAGAAAAATACAGGGACATCAACATTGGCAATACAGAATGATCAACAATAAATATTCGCGAATGTCAGGCTATAGAGCCGAGAGAAACGACGTATCACTTCAAGCATCTACGGCTATGGCGCAAAGCATACGTGAAATATCCAGCAGTTCAGCAGATACATTGAGTCGCCGAGCTATATAGTATATAGCCGTGTGTGTGTGTGTGTGTGTGTGTGTGTGTGTGTGTGTGTGTGTGTGTGTGTGTGTGTGTGTGTGTGTGTGTGTGTGTGTGTGTGTGTGTGTGTGTGTGTGTGTGTGTGTGTGTGTGTGTGTGTGTGTGTGTGTGTGTGTGCGTGCGTGCGTGCGTGCGTACGTGTGTGTGTGCGTGTGTGTGTGCGTGTGTGTGTGTGTGTGCGTGTGTGTGTGTGCGTGTGTGTGTGTGTGTGTGTGTGTGTGTGTGTGTGTGTGTGTGTGTGTGTGTGTGTGTGTGTGTGTGTGTGTGTGTGTGTGTGTGTGTGTGTGTGTGTGTGTGTGTGTGTGTGTGTGTGTAAATAAAAGAATCAAGCCTAGTAAACGTTTAAAAACAAAGATCTCTCTGTTCTTGCTGTTGGATTCGCTATGCTTCGTAATTTTGTGGACCACCTCAGTACGCCATGCGTGGCGGAACGTATGACACACATGCCTTTCTATTTTCTACTTCAGAGGTGTTTTTTTTTCTACTCGTACATTTTTTTACTGCGGCCCGTAACATTTAAACCAAATAATTACGTACACATCCTTAATTCGCTTAGTCTCCGTCGCTTAGTCAGCCCTCCTAATTCGCTTAGTCATCCCCCTTAATTCGCTTAGTGTATTTCGCCTAGTCATTCCTCTTAATTTCGAAGGTCGTAGGTTCGAGTGCCTTAATTAACTCTATCTTAATTAAACTGTGCCTTAATTATCTTGGCCTTCATTACCACCAGAGGTGGTGGATTCGACTCCCACCAATGGTCTTGGGTTCGACTCCCACCAAAGGTCGTGGGTTCGAGTGCCTTAATTAACTCTATCTTAATTAGCTGTGCCTTGATTATCTTGGTCTTCATTAGCACCAGAGGTGGTTGGTTCGACTCCCACCAATGGTCTTGGGTTCGACTCCCACCAAAGGTCGTGGGTTCGAGTGCCTTAATTAACTCTATCTTAATTAGCTGTGCCTTAATTATCTTGGTCTTCATTAGCACCAGAGGTGGTTGGTTCGACTCCCACCAATGGTCTTGGGTTCGACTCCCACCAATGGTCGTGGGTTCGAGTGCCTTAATTAACTCTATCTTAATTAGCTGTGCCTTAATTATCTTCATTACCACCAGAGGTGGTGGGTTCGACTCCCACCAAAGGTTCAGGGTTCGTAGCCTTTTCGTACCTTTCGTGTTACCGACGCGTTTTCGCTCAAGGTCGATGGTCTAATGAGACCATTAGTGGGAGTCGAACCCACAACCTTTGGTGGTAATTAAGGCGAAGTTAATTCAGGCACAGCTAATTAAGATAGAGTTCAAGCACTCGAACCCAAGACATTTGGTGGGAGTCCTGTAGCGTATTTTAAACGAAATCTGAATTAAAAAAAAAAAAAACAGCAGTTAACGCGAAGTGTGGAGTATCCATACCAATGTTCAGTTATTTTAACGAGTCAGGACAAAAGTTTTGTACTTACGCTATGTGGACCCATTCTGGGCCTGCCTTTCTTACTTTATTTTTAACAGTTTGCCTTCGACTTTACACAGTGCCAAGCAGAACGAGGACGGAAAGAAGACGCACACTGCGCTGACTTCCAACAACAAATTAATTTGTAAATTTTTTATAGGCCAGCGAAACATGCTGCTTAGTATGACGTACATTAGTATGACGTTGGTGTAACTTTCCTGCGAAGAGTTTTCATTTATGTACGGAGTAAATGGCGGGACCGACACTGGCTAATAACTTGATTGATATGTCCGTTCATATATGTATATACATATCGTATACTCTCTTCTACGAAGTATCCACAGTTTCTCCGAAAGAATTTGGATTTTTTTTCTAATGCCCCAACACTTATTCTGTGATTTAAAAGCAAAAAAATATTTCAAAGTTTTAAGGATGCTTTCTTTCTTCAATTGTTTCAAGCAAATATAAAAACGAACGCGACGAACAAAGGAAATTCCTTTCAGGGAAACGGCATCCCAGAGGCAGTAGTGGCTCCTAGAGGGGAATTTATCATGCTACAGTAATTTTCTCACCAGAAATCTGCATTACCGACAAGCAAAAGAGGTTCAGTGATAAGCAATTTGAAGCCCTGTTAATTGAAAGAAAGCTGCATGTTTCGCACTGGAGCTTAGCACTTCTATCATGGTGCCTACTTCCCCATTTCTCCTCGCACGTTTATAGTTTTCTCCTGTGTTTTGTTCGTTTTATCTCGCTTTCACTCGATAAGTATGTCGTTTTGGTACTGAGCGTTATGTCATGGGTTCCATTCTGAGTCACAGGGGCCACATGTACCGATAGGGGGCAGAATGCAGAAACGCTTGTAGTTTTGGTGCTATTTGAGGAGCCCCCATGGTGGTCAAAATAATGTCGAAGTCATCGAACTTACGGCGTCCCCGGTAACCCCAGTGTAAATTTCGTAGTTAGTCGTCATCACAACCTTCACTTAGAAGCCTACTTATGTCCAACTGCAGGGGCGTTAAACTCACACTATAACTAAGAAAACGAAATAATAATGCTTAAGCAAGACGCGTATCATTTGCTGGCTATGGCAGTGTGCCTCACGTCATTCTCAACTTATGCGCAGCGCACCGGTGGCGGCACCTCGTCCCGTTATGGCGGCTCCGGAAACTACTCTGCCAACTGCACGTCGGCGCGGAGTTCCACCTACGGCTCTGTGAGTGCTTCTCGGTGCGGCCTCTCTGGATGTGATGGCTCGTTGCACGACGCTGCAGTCCTGACATCGCTCAGCGTGATGCCACTTGGGCCTTCTAACAGTAGAGACGCGGGCTTGTTGGTGCACCTTCGGCGAACGAAAACCAGACCACACGCGAAAATGGGGACATCGGAAGAGATGCGCTGTGGTGTCGTCTTCGCATCTGTTACCGTTTTCGCGTGTGCACTGTTTGTCGTTCAGTACAGTGACAATTTAGGCGTAACCAATGTGCATGCTTTTGTTTCCACAGTCGGTAGTTTGTGTGACATCGGCGCAATATCGACTCGTACGCTTAGATCAAACTCCGCGTCACCTTTCGTGACCAGATTCGAAGCAACAAGACATGGTACTCTCGAGTAATTGCGCAGAAGGAGTGTTCCTACCAAAATTTGCCTGTCGCGTTTCAATCCGTGAGCACTACACCTGTGTACCTATGCTGCCACCAGTACTGACATATCGACGCACTTGAAAGTATCAATATATTTATTACGCACCAGTAATAAATATGGAACACACAAGTATACACTAGAAGTTTGCTCGCTTATATTTCTATACTATGCTATTGTTCTATTGAAGGATATGCATACGAAAATTACTTATAACACCAGTTGCTGTCCTATAGACATCAGAGAAAACACGACAGGACCGAAGCGTGGGTTGTTCTGCTAGAACAGCACCAGCACGCAGTTCAAACGGAGCTATGCATCTATATATGCCGGATGTTTCAGCTAACTTTTCCAAAAATGTTTTAAAATTGCCTGTAGCATGTAGCACACTTCTAGTCTATGAGCTGGTCTACTCCAAGAGGCGGACATTACTTGCAGAAAAAAAAAATGAAATGCATAATCGACTAATTAACAAAAAATCACCAATTAAGTTTTTAATCAATTACCTTACGGCACGTATTGCAATTTACGAATTCTAGCCGGGGAGTTCGCAAGGCGATCGGATCCACTTGGAGCGAATTCTCAGGATGACACCAGTTTCGATGTATTAATTCCCGAACTTTGCGGAGAAAGGCACTGGCGTTCCAGTTACTTTTGTGCTTCAATGCAGAAAACGACGTTTTGTTAAGAAAGTAAGTGGAACGACAGCGCATTTTTACAGCAAGATCGACGGCGCATATCTCGTAAACGGTGTCATCCACACAGTTATATTCAAATGAATATGCCTGACAGTCTCACCCGCTAGAATTTGTAAATTACAATATGTGCCATAAGGTAAATAAGCTATAAGTTAAAGCTTAATTTATAACTTAAAACATAAGTTGATAGCGTCATTAGTTAATTTTTGTTAATTAGTCGATTATGCATTTCAATTCGTTGTTCAAGTAATGTCCGCCTCTTCGAGCAGATCAGCTCATGGACTAGAATTTGGCTATCTGCCACAGGCAATTAAAAAAATTAAAGTGTTCGCTGAAACACCCTGTATAGGCGCCTAGCTTTGGCGTTTCAACCGGAGTGCAAGGTACCCGCCGTGGTTGCTCAGTGGCTATGGTGTTGGGCTGCTGAGCACGAGATCGCGGGATCGAATCCCGGCCATGGCGCCCGCATTTCGATGGGGGTGAAATGCGAAAACACCCGTGCACTTAGATTTAGGTGCACGTTAACGAACCGCAGGTGGTCTAAATTTCCGGAGTCCCCCACTACGGCGTGCTCATAATCAGATCGTGGTTTTGGCACGTAAAACCCCACAATTTAATTTTAATTTCGAGTGCAAGGCGTTCAATGTGAACTTGTTGAGTCTTCGAAAATTTCGTTTAAAAATTCATAGCTGCGCGAATATTTGACGAAGTGGACACAATTTGCGTTTTTGAACAATGCGAACATGTGGTTGTAAATATCCGCCCGCCAAATTTCCAGCCAGAAATACCGCGAAACAACCTCATAAAGCCCGCCTCTCGTTTTGACCGACACGCGGATGAGCCGGTTTTTTGGTGAACCTGCTGATAAGCCATGTCGCGAGCGTCGCACGCTGTGTACAACATTCGCTTTGCGTCATGCTCCATCGAGGCTCGCTTGGTGCATACTTGCGACCTGATTGTTTTACATCGCTTCCATTCTTTTGTAATCACCTATCGCAACGATTGCTAATTCAGGCGTGGCGACCCGCAAGCGAATGACGAAAAGCAAAAAAAAGCAAGATAAAAAGTGAAAACTGAAATAAATTGCTGCATATAGTACAGCCCCTGCATTCCATATTTTGTGAAAATGCAATTCCTTTTTTATATTCTTCTTTTCATATCGTCTGCCGCGCAGAGTGGCCAATCCTGGCGATAGCGACGGTGCGGCTTCGCTCTAGCCAATTACGGCGGAAGGCTAAAATAATGAAAAAGGAAACGTACAAGATCCTCATTTTCCCGTAAAAGCTGCGTGCTATAGCATTATTCAGGACACTTGGACATAATTCTAGTGCAGCAAGCTAAATTAGTATGACCGTTTAACTGTGTGCTAGAGACGACGCCAATTAAGCTTCAGGGGTTCAATTCGCAAAGCTTTTCGTTCGTAACTGATATCTGCCATTGACCGGTCACCTTTGCTAATAGTACTGATAGTATGTCCAGCATCAGAATTGGCTGAAATTTGCTGAATAATTCTATAGCGCAACAGCTCCTTGTGAATACGGACCCAGGGTCCGCATTCACAAAAAGCTGTTACGCTAGAATTGTTTGTAGGAGAATATTCCAGTCAATCCTAATGCATATCATTAGCGAGGGCGCGGATCGCCACTGGCAAAGAGCACTTACGAACACTTGTGAATTCGGCATGGGATTTTGACGGAAAGTTTATGGAAGATGTAACTTCAAAATGTTCCCACGCTATCAAAATAAATAAATAAATAAATAAATAAATAAATAAATAAATAAATAAATAAATAAATAAATAAATAAATAAATAAATAAATAAATAAATAAATAAATAAATAAATAAATAAATAATCATTTTCTCGTCCAGATTCGAACTGGCAACATTTCATTCTTTATAGGGTTACTCTACCTCATATAGGACCTGAAAAAAAAATTCTGGGTGCAGATGCACGAAGAGAGAGTGTTTGCAGATGGGATAATGTGCATTATAGCCGCATCCTTAGCTGTCACAACTGTTGACGCGACGCGGGGCATGGTGAACCACGAAACTTAGAAAGCCAGAATGTTTCATGGACTAACGGACTTTCATGGACACGTAAAAAAGAAAAAAAAAAAAAAACACGATGAGCGCAAGTAAGATGTGGGAAGCACCATGAAGTCATCAGTGAAAAAGACTTCAATGACGTCAGTGACATCGACACAAAGTTCGCGATGAGTGAGCGAAACAAAACCGTGCCGATCGAGCCATCTATGGGTGATTTCGGCATTCAGAACTCCACCAAAAAAAAAAAAAAAAAAAAAAAAAAAAAAAAAAAAGGACGACGAAGTTTTTCGTGCTCGGTTGGTGGTTTCTTCTGGTGCTGAAGTTTTTCTCTATTTATGTGCTTTTCGTGCATCAGTAACCAGCAACGACGTTTGTGCTGAACCCTGAGGACTCCTACTCTGCTGGGAGATCCTCCCCGCAGAGCTTGTCATGGAAGAGATGGCCATGGACTCGTCTGGTGGCCAGCTCAGACCGCCGGCGGCTCGGAAGAGACTCAGTTCTTCAGTAGGATCCGACGCTGCTGATTCTGAGCTTTCTGACTCAAGGTCGGAAGATTCAGATGTTTTCATACCTGCCAAGCACCGCCGTTCGAGACGGATGTCCCCGGCATCGTCCTCAAGCGAAGCAACCATCATATACGGCAGTATCGTGACTACGACAGTAGCCTTCATGCCCGTCGACGCGACGGTAAGCCTGAATGCTATCTCCCGACAGAAACTCAATGATTTCTTCTTCAAACTTGCTCCTGGACTAATCCAAGAAGTTCGCGTGAACCCCTGGAAAAATGTCATAGCCGTTGACACAACAGATGATAAGATGGTGCAAACTCTGCTTGGTTTGTCTGAAATTTGTGGTGTCCGCACGCGGCCCTACATACCACAGGGTGCGGATATTGCAGCTGGCGTCGTCTCTGATGTTGACTTGGATCTCAAAGACGACGTTTTTAAGAGCATGATCGTTTGCACACCACCATGCAAAATAATTAGCGTTCGTAGGTTGGGCTCGTCAAAGTGTATGAAAATATTATTTGCCGGTGGAAAGCTGCCTAGTCACATAAAGGCTGGACTTGTGCGATATCCTGTTCGCCCCTTCGTACCACGGCCCTTACAATGCCATAAATGCCTTAAGCTTGGTCATGTTCAGGGCTTTTGCACCAAAGATCTGGTCTGTGCCAAATGCGGTGGGAATCACCATGTAGATGCTTGCGAAAGTCAGACATATCAGTGCCCTAACTGTAAAGGTGAACATTTGGCAACGGATAAAGGATGTCCCTCATTGAAGGACGTACAAAAGGCACTAAAAGAGAAAGCCAAAAAGAAGGCAGCAGGAGATGCAAGTATGCGTCTCCGTAGTGCCGGTCCAGCGATTGGAAATGCCTCGACTAAGCAAAAAACAGTGCGTTCAAGGAATGCCAAACAAACAACGCATCGAAAAGAAGAGGGGCGGACCTTCAACCTCTCGGAGTCATCGTGGCCAGCGCTGCCATCGAAATCGTCGGAAAAAGTCACTACAAAGACAGCCACCACAGTGGAGAACACTGGAAACACCGTGCATAAACCGGTCACAGCCAACGACGAGGCGCAACTTGTCAATCTTCTGAAGATGCTTGTCACCGTCATCAGGTCTCTAATCGCCGGTCGTCAGACACCAGCAGCATCAGCAGCAGCGCAACTTTTGGAGGCCCTCGTTCCAGTCCTCGACGGCCTTAAATAGACGTGTTACCGGAAACAAGCTTATCAGTTGTCAGCAGCCTCGCCCCTTTGTGCTGCAATGGAATGTCAGGTCGCTGCGACCGCGACACGCTGATCTAGTTCTTCGACTCATCGCTATGAAGACTCCACCAGATGTTATAGCGCTTCAGGAAACTTACGTAAGGAAAGACGAATATCGACTGCCAGGCTTCATGGGTGTCCACAGTAACACTCGGTGCGCGGAACCAACCTGTGGCTCTTTCCAGTGTGTGGACACGACGCATACGCGCAATGCTTCAAAAGCATCAGTGTACGTACGTGCTGACTTGGATTTCACGGTTCTTGACACTGATGACATCTGTGATGATGAGTTTGAGTGCACAGGTGTTACTGTGAGCCTCAAGGGTGTGACTACGACGGTGGCAAGCATTTACATCCGGCCTACACGTTCTTCAGATACCTCATTACTTGAGTGCTTAGTGTCTCGGTGTGGTGCGTCGTTTGTGTTATGCGGAGATTTTAATGCTCACCATCCGCGATGGTGTAGCCGCCCCCAAGACAATCGTGGCGCAGAAATGAACGAGCTTATTATCAGGAATGATCTGCAATTACTGAATGACGGTTCACCTACATTTATAGGTAGAGGAAAGGAGCATTCCACTATAGACCTTGCGATTTCAACGAGAGATGTGTGCTTAGCCTGGTCATGCGAAGCTGACCCGTGGGGCTCAGATCACCTGCCCATTTGGTTAACACCAACACATACTGCGGGCCGAGAGACTACCGTCTATACAGTGACAAACTGGGATAAGTTCCGTCAGCTTATCTCAGAGGCACCATCTCAAGACAGTCTGTTCAATCGGGTGAGTGAATGTTTACGACAAGCTACAATACAACGACGACGAAGTATCGGCAAACCAAACCCCGATCTTAAGCTTTTGCGGCTCCGCGCATGTCGACGCCGCGCTTATAGGCGGGCACAGCGCTCTAAACGACGCACCGACTGGACTCTGTATAACCGCATTGATGCAGCCATACGGCGGCATACAAAACAGCTTCGTCGCAAGAGCTGGGCCGCCTTATGTAGTTCGCTGCATACTGGAAGTGGTTTTGGAAATGTGTGGCGCATACTAAAGGCTCTCCGCACTCCCGAAATCTGCAAGAACCCTACGGCTGCTTTGTGCATAGCGACTGGCCATTCACCAAAAGTTCTAGCGGAGGCATTTGCAGACCTTTTCGGCTCTCCTATGTCCGGTGACACCACAAATTCCGACCTTTCTTCTTTGACAAGTCAGAGTACCATGACTGCTTTATACGGTCCAGCGTGCCAGATGGACGAGGCAGACTTCACTCTTGAGGAGCTACGACACGCACTCAGCCTCTCCAAACGCCGCACTGCCCCAGGTGAAGACGGTGTGACGTATCAAGCATTACGGAACATTGATAACAGTTTTCATGACCGTATACTGGACGAGTATAATGAGGTATGGAGAACTGGTGTAATCCCTGCTGAGTGGAAATCGTCCGTGATAATACCAATTTTAAAGCCCGGGCGCCCTGCACGACACCTCAAGTCCTACCGGCCGATATCCCTAACATCAAATGTCATCAAGTTAATGGAGCGAATGGTCCTGTTTCGTCTAGAAGACAGGCTAGAGAAGTTAAATTTTTTCCCTGATGTGATGAGTGGTTTTCGTCGCCGCCGTTCAGCTCTGGACAGCATTTCAGACCTTGTCTCAACGCTTGAATGTGCTAAAGGAAACAAGCACTCCGCCTACATGCTCTTCCTAGACGTAAAGCAAGCTTTCGACTCGGTTCCGCATCAGGCGATTATTTTCGCTCTTGAAACCGCGGGAATTTCGGGTCGTCTGCTTCGCTTTGTGTGCAATTTCTTATCGGAGCGCCGGATGAAAGTGCGTGTTGGAGCAATAACAAGTGAATCCCGCACTGTTAAGTGCGGTGTCCCACAGGGCAGCGTTTTATCGCCGTTTCTGTTTAACACAGTACTCGCCGCGCTTCCAAGTCGCTTGCCTCGAGACAGTGACCTCCCTGTGAGCATAGCTATCTATGCAGATGATATTGCTCTGTGGATAAGCGGCCCTTCGCACCTTGGCCCGCGGCTTCGTGCAAGCTTGCAAAGAGCTCTGAACGCGACTTCAGAGTACTTGGGTGAAGTTGGCCTGCAGATATCACCTGCAAAGTCGGCTGCAATAGCATACCACCCTAAACATCGCGCTCGTCGAACAATGAGCCGACTGTACCTTGACGAAACGCCGATAAGCTGGGTGCGACAACACCGTTATTTGGGCTTAATTGTGGATGATCGCATCTCTTGGCGTCCTGCCATTAAATCCGTACGACACAAATCGCAGTCCATTCTTAAGTATGTGGCCGCCTTGACTGCTAGAGGTGCTGGCTGTGACCAAACAACGGCTCTGCAGGTGTACCAATCATCTGTACTCTCAGGCATGATGTATGCGCTTCCATTCCTGAACGTCCCACCTAGTTTGATGGCCCAACTGGAACGTGATCATCGCGTTGCCCTTCGAATAATGCTGGGATTACCTCGGGAGGCGCAATCAGTTCCATTACTCACTGAAGCTCATCATTTACCTCTAAGGCTACAAGCAGACCAGAGAGCTCTATTTCATATAGAGCGTCTGCACCGCGCATCGAATGGTCAAATGCTCCTTGATCGTCTGATTCACCGCCCGTTTTCTCGCATTGGAAAAATGGCAGCATTATTTATGAACATTACTGACATTTCTGAACATGATGCTTCAGTTACGCCTTCGCCGCCGCAAGACATCACCAAACACGTACTGCCCATTTACCTTACAATCCCTGACATACACAAAAAGTCTGATATGCCTGTTTCGGCTATATTCCAATTGGCTCAGTCGCACATGTTCGAGAAATTTCCAGATTACCTTCAAGTATTTACAGATGCATCTGTGCACAGTGACGGTCAAGGCGCCTCTGCAGCTTTTTTCTGCCCTTCAACTGAAGCACGACGTATATTTCATATACCCCATCCAGCCTCGTCAACAACTGCGGAGCTAGCAGCAATTAATGTTGCACTGAAATACGTGCAAGAGGAGTTAACCACACCGCCGAAGATTGTCATATTTACGGACTCCCGCGCTGCGCTTAGCAGATTACAACGCAGTCAGGTTGATTGCCCAATTGTGCGCAGCATTACAGACTCTGCCAACAAAATTTTATCACGTGGGGTATCTCTCGTTGCTCAATGGATACCTTCGCACGTTGGGATCGCCGGAAATGAAGAGGCTGATCGACTGGCTTCAACTTGCACTCATAACGACTGCGCTTGCCCTGAAATTTTGTGCAAGCTTGATGACGCTCGCCTGCTGATTCGTCGCCACCTACTCAAGCAGCATCCAGACCAACGCGTCGCAAATGGAACGTTCCCGCCGCGTGTTCGCGGTCGAGGCTTGCCTCGTCGCGCTAGAGCGCAACTACTCAAGCTAAGGGTTGGCTGTGTTAATGTGCACGAACGTTTACACAGACAAGGACGGGTGACTAGTCCATCGTGTACGTCTTGCGGTGGCTGCGAGACACTTCAGCACCTGATTTTGGAATGTCCCGCTTTCAGTGCGCAACGCAAATCACTAGTGAGAGACTACCATCTCCTTGGCCTGCGGTGTACGACTCTGGACGAATGTTTATACCCCAGTGGTTGTGCGTCTCGACGTGATCAAGCTCATCGTGCTCTCCTTACTTTTGTAGAAACAACGAACTTAGGGGCACGTTTGTAACCCAGCAACTATTTCTTTTATTTTACATTCTTTAGTAGCTTGACCTACAGGGACGGGCCCTACTGTATGTTTTACTTTATTCGTTGAGATTTGTCATCTCGCTCTTCCTTTCCTCCTTCCTCCCCTCCTTCCTATCTTTCCTTCTGTGTTTCTCTCGTCCTTTCCGAAGAGTAGGCAGGCGTTGTGCCCCTTCTGGTGGCAGTTGCCAGCCTTTGCTTCTCGCTTTCTCTTTCCTGTGTATATGTTTTCAAATCAAATAATAATAATAATAATAACTCCACCATGTGTGGTTATGATGGTCAGTTTATGTCACAGCTACGTCGCAGACTCCTGTGCACGCCGCGCTCCATACTTTCGAATTAGAGAAGTACCATAATATATTTGTATTTTGTTTTGTTTCTGAGTTGCGATAAAATTAGTGAGTTCAGCCTGTGACGCATATATTGACAGGAATCAGTGGATCGTGGAAATTATGCAAGGTACAGTTTAACAAGCCTAGAACGTGCCACACGCGAAGGAAAATCATGAGCCACTCATCATTATAGGCCCTCCGGGATCAGCCCAGGAAAGAGGTTTCAAACATACCCGATACGGAAAAGTGGCGGGAAGGTTGCTAAGAAAGACGTTGTTTCGTAGGTCATCATAACGGCGTAGACATCATCGTAGCCTAAAGTAGAGAGAATAACCGCGGTGACACGATGTGTGACACAAGTGAAAAGGCAAACCAGTGTATTTCCTTTTTTCTTGCAGCCATCGTACGGCGGCAGCGGTCGCTACAGCGGCGCTCTCGCACCGAGCCTGAGCGTCTACAGTCCGAGCTACAAGGCGTCGAGCTCTGGTTACGGCTCCGATTACGGCCGCAAGAGCAGCCGGCCAAGCTCGGGCTACGGCTCGGGATACGGGTCCGGTTATGGGTCGGACTACGGGAAAAGTGCCAGCGCTGGTTATACATCCGACTACGGGCGCTCGGGTGGCTATGGGTCGGACTACGGTGGTCGCAACAGTGGCTACGCATCCGACTACAGCAGGCAAGCTTTTTGAATGTCCGTTCGTTCGTCCTGGCGTACTTGTTATCGCAAAAATTGCAAGGCCAACATGCAGCTGACCACAGCGGACATAGGTACATACAATGGGGCGAGGCTTTGATCTTCGGCACTCGCCAGATGCCGCATATAGAGGCGTCCACGTATCTATGATATTTTGCACGCACAATGTAGATCAGCGCCAGTGAGCGCAGTGCGGCTGCACGGTTTTGTGTCCAGATATCAGGAGCATGCACGTTGACCTGGGAACTTTTGCGACAGGTATCACACGAAAGGGGAACCTTTGGATTTTGGGGCGACTCGTGTACGCTTGCACATTGGAGCAACTGACTGTAGTAAAGACCTTTTTAAAAAATATATTTTAGTCATAAAAGCAATGCGTTTTTGCGGGAGCATCACAAATATTTCGTAGGTGGTGAGTGTCTTAATGCCTTTGCACAGCTGGCCACGTCATCCCGAGAAGCGGAAGACATGCGCTACTCCATCTGACATGCAAGCGAAATTTATAAGCCCTCATTTTTCAACTCTTTGGTGTCCTCCTTTATTAAGGCGAAAGCCTTACTATGTCTCATTAGTCAGTCGACCTTGAGCGAAACCGCTTCGGCGACACGAAAGGTACAAAAAGGCTATGAACCCTCGACCTATTGTGGGAGTCGAACCCACGACCTTCGGCGTTAATTAAGGCTACGAACCCTGGACCTTTGGTGGGAGTCGAACCAACGACCATTGCTGGAAGTCGTACCCACTACCTGTTGTCGGAGTCGAACCCACCACCTCTGGTGGTACTTAAGGCGAGGTTAATTAAGGCACAGGTATTTAAGACAGAGTTAATAAATAAATAAATTAATTAAGGCATTCGAACCCACGACCACGGGTGGGAGTCAAACCGTCGACCTTTGTAATTAAGAGGGATGAGTATGCGAAGTAGACTAAGCGAATTAAGGGGGATGTGTACGTCATGTGTCCGTCTTTCATGCATCGGACTTGGGCTTTCGCCTTCAAGTCGTCTTAGGGATAACATAAAAGACCCTCTGATATTTTTTTTTATGTATGCAAGGTGATGTTGGGGCCTCGTAGAGGCTACTCTGCTCCCACGTTTGATAAAAAGAAAAGCAATTTGCGAAGATTAACACTATAAGGACATACAAAAACTGTAGTGTGTACATGTGCCACTAGTTGGCGCCAGTGCTTCCAAGCCTATATATTCGATAGTGAATAAAGCCTAGGGGTCATTTGCTGACTAGGCGGCTTGGCGTATGGCTCGTTCTTGCGTAAACGCTACAAAAACCACTTAAGGAAGAGTTCATGCGAGCGGTTCACTAGTCGTGACACAGCCTACCATACCCGCACAAAAGTTCCGTTAAGCCTCGGTACAAACTTCACAATCACTTAAATATAGCCTCTCCAAAATGAAATGAAAAAGCCAGAAGTGTGCAGCTTCCACCGTTTTGTGTTGCCTCCCAATTAAATGTATACACCTATACCCGTACCTGTATGCAGTGCAATTTTCGGCGCTAGACTTAGACGTCGCTGTTGCTCCTGTTTTGGTTTTGTGAGCCGTGGCGATAGCTTCTTTTCCTGCAATCTTCCCTGTTTTATTACTATGCGACGAGCGATCGGTTGGAGAGCTAACAGAGCTACCTTTTCTGTGCGCTAAACGCAGAGAGGAGAATATTTCTGTACTGCATATAATGCGTCATCGCCACAGTTACTCGCATCGTTTTCTTGTATCATGGCTCAGAGACATTTCAATACCTCCCTTCGCGGGTTTCGCAGGTCGAGCACGCTGCCGCGACCAGGTAGCAGCTACGGCCGGCAGTCGTCGCATCAGGGCGCACCGGGGCCGACGTCGGGCAGTAGCGGTTACAGCTCCTACCGGCGTCCTTCGTCTGGGGGCAACAGCGTGGCCAACGCTGTCAAGATGTTCGGAAGCCTAGCTCATCGCGAGGAGGGCGCCTCCAAGCCGCCGGTGTCGCGGAGCTACTCAGTAAAGTCCAAGGAGGACGCAGCGCGACCGCCATTATGCAGCATGCCATCTCGACAAGAGTCCAAAAGCTTCGTCAACGTGCCCGCTAGAGCCGATGAAGAACAGCCGGACAACGCGGAAGCCAAGGTAAACTGCGTCAGTCTGACAAGTCATTGTTAGGTGTATCGTTAAGCAGTAGCCTGTCTGCACGTCGTGTGTGCCCATCACGGTGCAGCTGCGTAATGCGCTAAAACGACGTTATGAGCCCTCACACCTCCCTTCATTTTATAGGTAGAGAATCCTTGTCATTGTGTGATTTCAAAGATAACTTCCTGATATGCGAAAAAAACCTGACAATCACATTTACGTGAGCGAAGTCATGTCACACGTCCGGTCACAGAGAGAAACGCTGAATCCAGATAACATAAAAAAACGCATAAGGCCAGGTTGGTGACGATGTTCCAACAGGCAGGTTCGGCCTATAGCAGTCAGGGCGAGCAATAAATTCCCCTGTTGCGTCGGTTTCACGTCATGTAATTGTATCACCATAGTTTTTATTCTATCATTACATCAGGCATGTGGTTCTCCAGAGACGATATCGCAAATCCTCTGCGACTATTACCGCACAAAACTTCAGGCACTTAATGCCCCATTGTCTAGTTTGGACGACAGACCTCTTTCGGAGCGAATGATTCTGGATCCGTGGAACAACACTCAGACAGCAGTCACGAGCAACACGAACGCCGTTGACATTTTTAACGGAGAGCGGCCTTACCTACACGCTCTAGCAATGGAAGACAAGCGCCTGAGCAGAACATGTTTGTACATCACACGTGTACATAGTTCACCGTACACTATCCTCGTCAACCGCACTCTCTCACTCTCGTCTCCCTTTTCCCCTACGTAGAGTAGCAGGCCACTTACAAAGCTCCTGCGGTAGACCTCCTTGTTTTATTGCGATAGCAATTATATGGACACTCCAAGCGGATTTCTGCCGTCGTCGTCGTGGCCGAGAGGTTCCGTATAAAGTCCAAGGGCGATAAAATCGCCGCCGCGCGCCGTATGCTGTAGTGAAAGCGCGCTTTCACGGAGAGCAAACGCGACGTCTGCCGTCGTGCGAAAGGCCGTAGGGGGATGGGAGGGAGGGAGAGGAGGCGACGTTTAGCTGCGGCACCAAACGCGTATCTTGCGACCGGGCGCAATTGGAACTGGAGTCTCGCAGGCGAAAGGAGGAAAGCGGGAAGGCAGCGCGGGAGGGAGGGGGTGCGGCTTCTGCTTTGCGAGCAACTGCGTACTTGTACATTGTGTGGCGGCGGGCGGTCGTGCGCACCGTATCTTGAAAGCGATCTGCAACACGGCTCCTACCTTTGTATGCGCTGTGCCTTTCGCCGCTCAGTTTCCGTTGAGGCGATAGACCGCACGAACCTTCGCTCGCTGCTGCTGGCGCGCTTGCTCCCGCCAGCGTTTTGACAGTGGTTGCGGGCGGTCATCGAGTGTGATCTATTCATGTTAGCTTGTGAGCGCTGACATCATGCTTGTTAATTGAGTTAGTAAGCCAATGTGTCCAGGTTTATACAGCCCATAAAACTAATATCCTTACTCCGTACAGCTCTCTACTAATTTGCTATCGCAATTGATGCTTCGCCTTTCGGGTGAAACTGCGACTTTTTTGCCCACATTAAGACTGTTATTTCTGTGTATCACCACAGGCTTCAAAGTCCACTGTTGCGAAGAAAACAAGCAAAACGGAGCAATATTTCTCTTCGAAGGTTCCTGCGGCCTTTTGGAAAGACTAAACGCTGCACTCAATTGCGTCGAAATCCTCTTCTCTGCAGGGTTTCAAGCAATATATTTCGCTCCGAAATATATCGCTCGCAGGACCATAACAAGTAATCCGCATCTCCATAGTTGCCGCAATCTGCACAGAGCGGGGAAGACGTGTACCCAGTCCTGAAAGACCCAAACTGGCGTGTACGATGAATCCGTTCTGATCCAATAATAGTGAGTGGCCTCCGGGCTAGTTAGCCTCGTCATCACGGAGGGTTCATGCGGCACCATTCCACTCTTCCGAAAATGATCTTTGTTAGTAGGGAATGTGCGCAGCATGTACGTACGCTTATACAAGCTCTACGGCGTACACGGCGGTACACAAGCCGTAGAATAGTTGAGCTGCGAAGAAGCTGTTAAATTTGCTGATCCAACAAAGAATAAATGACGACATAATGGCCAAGACGACAGACTTAGTGCAGAATTTGCTATATCTGGTTCAACGAAAATTTGCGTCATGGTTCGGTCCATCATGCGAGGAGCCGTGTGTGACGTAAGGAAACTCGGCGATGCGTCACGCGGCAACAGCTGCTTTCTGAAATAAATGGCACTTCGCCAGAGCCATGTTTCAAAACTAGGTCCCTCACATTGCGAAGCTGAAGCGAACCTCACAAACCCCGGTGCGCTTTACACGCAGCATGCGCTGGTAAACAAGCTTGCTTTATATTAATCGACTTTCGCACCGCTTCGCGTGACATGAACACTCTCGCTGAAAACACTGAGACTCTGCTGAATTAGTTAAGCCACAAACATCTAGAAGCATACGTGTGCAGAGTGCCGTAGCGCTTACCTTGAAAGCCTGCTGGTACGATTCATAGAGCGTGCCGTGTAACTACAGCGAACTCTCTGACAAGATAAAATTACTCGAGGGATCTATACTAGAACTTGCAGCTTCAGCTGTAGTTTTTCATGAATTAACACCCAGCGCAGTTATAGTGTAAGCTATTCTTTAACGTAACGACGTTCCTGCTGCCAATCTTGTCATTGCATTCGGTGTGGCCTTCGTTCACACCCGCAACAAGTCTACACGTAGAAAGGGGTTGCTGCTGTACTCGACAACGATGCCACGGGAAAATAAGGCTGGCAGGAAGTGTGTCTGCCCATAAATACCCTTCTTCACATTTTCTGCCGCTGACCTACCGCCACTCGCTTGAACGCGATCGTTCCAGGATGCTCCCTTGGTGTTGCTTGCAATTTTTGTCTGAGCACTGATCAATGCAGTACCAGGAATAGCACGTAGTGATTGGAAAGACATCGCAGGGACCGTGCGCACCTGTAAAGGGATAAAACAATCCAAAACTGGCCAGAACACTTTGTATCGGTACAAAC
This sequence comes from Dermacentor silvarum, assembly GCF_013339745.2. Classification (NCBI taxonomy): domain Eukaryota; kingdom Metazoa; phylum Arthropoda; class Arachnida; order Ixodida; family Ixodidae; genus Dermacentor; species Dermacentor silvarum. The sequence goes on from NC_051154.1 coordinate 132,405,992, forward strand.
ACTTTGTTTGGATTCCAGAAAAACAAGTCGACTGAGCTAGCGCTACTAGGCATTAAAGAAAAATTAGTTGAGAACATTGAAAACAAACACTTTACGGTGGGAATATTTTTAGATATTAAGAAAGCGTTTGACTCAGTTACTCACTCTATATTATTAAATAAGCTACCCTGTTACGGCTTAAGGGGAAAGGTTTATCATTTAATCAAAAGTTACCTGGAAAATCGCAAACAGTACGTAACATTAAACAGCTGTTCTTCTGATCAACACATAATCACAACGGGAGTACCACAAGGCTCGATATTAGGTCCCCTTTTATTTCTTTTATATGTGAATGACATCTGCAACATACCCCATACTGAGGAGATAGTACTTTTCGCCGACGATACAAATGTATTGTTCCATAGTAAAAATTTGGAAGAGGCCGAATTAAAAGCTAATATATGGCTAAGAGAACTATCACTATGGTTAGATGCAAACGAGTTGCAGTTGAATATAAGTAAAACGAAATATGTCATCTTCAGAGCTCGAAACTCGCATATACATAATAGTTTCAAACTGCGTTTCGAAGACGCAGTGCTTGAAAAGACGAGCAGTATAAAGTTTCTAGGTGTATTTTTTCAGGAATATTTATCGTGGAATGACCACATATTCCCATCTCCAAAGTAAGCTATCTCGAACAATTGGCGCACTATGGAAAATAGGTTCTTTAATTCCAAATAGATTAAAACCGGTTATATATCATGCATTAACTCAGTCTGATATACAATACTGCTTACTGATATGGGGCTCTACAACGAAGACCAATTAAAAAAACTAGAGGTTTACAAAAGAGAGCTGTTCGTGCTCTTGAACGCGTCCGCTTCAATGATACCACATCTCCATATAAAATAAGGTATAAATTAGTTCCACCAAATCATCTCTATACAGAGAAGCTCTCACTTTATATGTTCAGGCAAACTAAAGAAAACTGGGCAAATTTTGAGTCTATCTTCAAACGACCACAGACCGCAACTTTCGAGTGATTAACTATAAACTACCTAACATTAGAACTAATTATGGGATGCAAAGCTTGAGGTATAAAATTCCTAAGCTCCCAAATGAAAACAGGGAAATGTTAGACCTAATAAAGCAATCGTCTTCAATAAAATTGTATAAAAGAAATATATGTTACCGAACATAGCTCGTTGGTGTGATGTGCGGTTTTCATGTGGATTATGTGTGTTTTTTCACTCTAAATGTTTATTCATGCCAGTTGGAGCCCAATGAATAGTACAGCGATTTTATATGTAAGACACAGTAATGAACTATGGCTGTTTTTGTTTCCCTGTTTCCTATATTTGTTCCCGGATGCGTACTGTAGCAAATCGTGACGTCAAGAACTGGAACAGTAGTACTACAAATATGGTTAATTACGTTTCTTATTACTCGCCCAAACTGTGTTGCTCATGCTGTTTTTTTTTTATGTTTGCATATGGTTGTGCTTGTTTTTCTTAAATTGCATGTATAATTTTTTCTCGAACTTGCCTGCTTAATTTGCTTGTTCACGTTTCCCCTACTCCCTTTTCGTTTATTCTTACACTGTCCTGATTGCGTCGCTGGAGCGCAGATTGTACAGGGGTCAGGGCCTCAGTCAGGCGCTTGCTAGCGCCTTTAGTCCTGACCCTTCTGGTTTTCTGTAAGCAAACTGGAGAATTTGTGAATAAAAAAAAACGCTAAAGAATTTGGTATTCTAACAATGCTATGACAAGTTCCATGTGTGATGTGTAAGAAAGAGCTACAATCGTAGAACAGCATCTGCTTATTGAGACCGCTGAGCGTCTAATAAGGAGCGACCTGCACAACCCCGACGAAACCATTATTTCGACATTTCGAGCTACCAGATAATATATATGGGCGTGAGTATCGAGTTGTGTGGTTGGCTAGCTCGACACATTTTCTTCAGAAATGCCTTACTCGGCCATTGTGTATGCGACTTCAGGTGTGTGAGAGGGCACATGGTTATATCACTTGCGCAATTCGTAAGCGGGTGCAGAAAAGACTGCTTTGGCACTGGCACCCTCGTTGCTTAACTTCTTGATGAACTGTATGCTACTGAGGGGACGACACTTCTTCGTTGGGCAAGCACCCTGCTCAGCACATTACGCAGTTCAGGACGGTTGCATGACGCCCGATTTTTTTTTTTTTTTCGTGGTGCGGGATCAACATTTAAACAGCTGAGCAGGAATCCCTCGAGCGACAATGGCACAGAGCGCATTTCCGACATATTTTCAGCCTGTCGTTGCCGTGTCTACATTCTGTGCATTGTGCACGCTACAATGCCGCCTTCTATGCATTCTCGGCGGCTGCCACTTCAAGTCAAATTAAGGGCAAAAGCCCACTGAATGCCACTGAGCCAACTTTACAGCATAGCAGCTGCGCGATGATAAATAACGCGGTGTCGGCGTGAAAATACAGGGTGTTCATTTTTAAGTTTTACGGAATTTTTAGAAATCGCCTCTGGCAGGAGCATAATTCTTATCATTCATTGAACCACGGCGGCCGCATTTCGATGGGGGCGAAATGCGAAAACACCCGTGTACTTAGATTTAGGTGCACGTTAAAGAACCCCAGGTGGTCCAAATTTCCAAATTTCCACTACGGCGTGCCTCATAATCAGATCGTGGTTTTGGCACGTAAAACCCCATAATTAAATTTTTTAGAGCTGGGTTATTCGATGAGGCGGATATTAGTAGCACGAAAATCGAAACACATATTCAACTAATTAACAAAAAATTACTAATTAACTTCCTAGTTAATTAATTTACGACAGATATTGCAATTTACGAATTGTAGTCGGTGATCTTGTCAGGCGTATCCACTTGGAATGAATTTCCAGAATGACACCACTTTGGAGATATGCGCCATCAAACTCGCCGTAAAAATACACTGCTGTTCCACTTACTTTTTTTTTTACCAAAATGCTGTTTTATACGTTGAAGCACAAGAGTAACTAGGACGCCCATGTATTTCGTCCCACACTTTGGGAAATAATATTTCGAAACTGGTACGTGTCATCCTGAAAATTCATTCCAAATGGATACGCCTGACAAGTTCACCGGCTACAATTCGTAAATTACAGTATGTGTCGTAAAGTAATTAACCAAGAAGTTCATTAGTCAATTTTTGTTAATTAGTTGAATATGTGTTTCAATTTTTCGTGCTACTAATGTCTGCCTCTTCGAATAACCCAGCTCAACGATAAGAATTATGCTACCTGCCACAGGCGATCTTAAAAATTTTCGTAAAACTTAAAAATGGACGCCCTGTATGTTGAAAACACGTTTCGCGTGGTTGTCGCTTTGGTTTCCAGAAAACATTCGAGCTTCCGATTTGTGCACCATAACCTTCAAAGTTAGCATAACATTGCGTCGGAGAAACACATAAGGTGTTTGGATTATGGGCGGTGCTTCCGGGAGCTCTTGCCCGCGCCTCCTATACATTCAAGCGTCGAAAAGACACTGGCCGTCGAGCCTTTACAAATAATAAAGAAGTAAATATCTATAAGGATCGAGTGAAAATTGCCTCTCCTATAGTTGCTACTGTTTCCGTTTGCTGCCCCATATGAAACGCTGCATTCCTGCAACAGTTGCATATTGCCGTACTCTTCAAAACAAGCGCATCTGCAGCGAATTAAAGGGTGTTCCCAGCGAGGCGCATACACCGGGCTTCCGTGAGGTTTTCTCCGTGTGCCATCAATCACATTGGTTATACCGGAAGGTCCAGTGCATGGTTGTCGTGTTTATCGTGGATCGTGGTAGCTTGCTTGGGCGCTTAGTATAGCTGCAACTGAAGCACCGCACATCCTTTATGCGTCAGAATTGGGCCGCAAGACGCCATACGCAGCGCTCGGTGTCAGCGGAGCGATGTACGAGTGCCGTGTGCGCGTCGTTGTTCGTGCAAGGAGTCGTAACAGCCGCTCCCGTGTTTGGAGGCTTACACCACATGAGCCACCCGTTGACAACGGCGGCCCGCTCTCTGCGCAAGTTGGAACACACAAGCGGCAGCAAGAAGACAGCATTACGTGAACTCCCTGCGTGGCTCTCGAGCGTAAATATACGAAGGCCGTCTCGCGAACAGTAGCAAGGATGAACGTATTATATGGGGAGTGGCCGCTTCATCAGCACCGACGTTGTGGCAAACAAAGCTTCCACAGAGGAACCGAAGGTAGTTTATTTGCACTCGTATACATTATCATGTTATTATATACTACAGTGTCAGACGGCGTGTCTCCAGGATTCACTGGATAACAGTAAATATATATATATATATATATATATATATATATATATATATATATAAAGAGAGAGAGAGAGAGAGAGAGAGACATGACGCACCGCTTCACTGGCAAGTGAACGTTCAATATTCATTTTGATTGACACTTACCAATGCAGTGCTTTTTTCTTTGTTGCTTTCTGGGCACGCCGATAATTGATTTCTTTGGCTGATAGACCAGTTTAGCACTGGTAGCCTTCTTTTTCTACGCCTTCTTCTGTCAGTAGAATTGATGGTGCAGTGATCCAAGATAGCCAGATTCCGTCAATGGCCATATGGCTTCTAAAATTTCGCACGTCCAGCTTGTCCTTACTTTTTTTTAATAAAACCTTGATGTCGTGAAATTGCGCGGAGTAATGACAAAAAAATATTAATGCTGGCGTTTTAGATGCCAAGACCACGATCACATTATGAGGCACGCCGTAGTGGGGGACTTTGGATTAACTATGGGTACCTGGGGTTCTGCAACGTGCACCTAAATCTAAGTACACGAGCTTTTTGAACTTCGCCCCCATAGAAGTGCCTCTGGCGCAGCCGGGATCGAACCTGCGTCCTCAGCAGCCGAACGCCATAGCCACTTGGCTATACCGCGGCGGGTAGGTGCAATGACAATGGTGTTCATGACAACCGAGATGCCCGGCGGGGGTGCTTCTCTAGTGCTGTTTGTTCTATATCAACGGTCATGGGAGTAAGGTATATAGTAGATCATCCCTTTCTTGCAGGCAACTTACTTCTTCTAGCTTATTTTTTTCTTGGTTTCTTTATTATTATTTTGTTTTGTGTGCGCATTGCTTATTTTTCTGGGCAATTGTTGACCCGGGCACGCATTGAATAAGCCTTGTTTGGTGCTGAGCATACCACCTTGACGCCTTCTTTGCTGGCTATCTTCTTTAGCTTGTGGGTTAGGCCGCGTATATACGGTACAGCGGCAACATTTTCCCTGGTGCCTCTTTCATTTTTTCTTTCATGGGCTTTACTGTTCCAGCGTCTCGTGTTTCTTGGCAACGCTTCAGCTGCCTCTGTAAGCAGGCCCTTAGGGTAGCCTGCGTTGGTAAGCCTGGAGCTCTGGTGCATGAAGCTGCCTTCTAATACATCATGACATGACTTGTTTAGGACCACTTCTAGAACCGATGGTCATGATGGCTCGTTTTACATTCTTGGAATGGTCGAAATCGTATGGCAGAAACCCGCTGCATGACAGTGTTTCGCACTTCCAGCATGTGTGTTTCTCTTCGAAAATGACGGTCCAATCGAGAACCTAATTCTTTTTTTTTCTGGCATTTTAAAGGCAAAGTTTGATTCCAGACATGGCTCCATGGAAGGTGGCAAACATACTTTCTCTGCATTTGGTTAGTTCTAGCTCATTCACCGAACTGTATTAGGCGAGCAAATCATCTACATAGCGAGAAATAGCTAGAAGTTTGTTGCCTTTTAATACATATAAATTATTCTGCCCACTATCTGTGAGGAACAGGTCACACAGGTACGGTGCAACCAACGGTTTCCGATGGTTTGGAGCGGAGTCCTTATGGAACAGGTCATTTTACGACAGGAAATGTGCAGCTTCAGGGCAGCAAGGAATTTCCTAGTCCTCAGTAGCTCTGTCGCGTAACTAGTGAAACTGATTTGTCGAAAGAACACGTCAGCAATGGGGCACTTCACGTGCAGAAACTCCTTGAGGAGACGAATTTTCCTCTACAATTCCGGCTTTAGTATGTTCGCTACTCGCTAGACATGTTCTTCCGAAGAGGGTATTAAGCCGAACATCTTCACGACAGCATCGATGATGGTGTTTTTCTTGACGCTTCAGGACGACATTCTCACTCTGCAATGAGCGGTGGAAATGTTGACGCTCAATGAATTGGCGACAAATGCTTGCAAAGAAGGGCTCAGCGAAATAGAAAGGAACTCGAGAATAGTGTTTGCCAGAGCTCGTTGTATGAGGTGTAGCGTATGTATTCTTCCCGTCTGTCCATGTCAGTGTTTTCTGCTTGAAAGCTTTTTTGCAATGCCTTGTGAACTGTTCACGAATGATGACACAACTACTGCACCAGAACAGAAGTAGTTCAAGTTCGTGCGAATGGCGGCTTGATGTCAGTGAGTGTCTATGGACATAATCAGGCCGGTTTCTTCTGCTTCAGCAGTTTGAGAATACCGCGGTGGCTAAAGATAACATCATACTTACGGCACAAAGCTCAAGTTACTGAAAGCGTAGCGCTTGTGTAGCAGTGTCAAATCAACCACGTGAAAAGGAGAGATCGAGAGAGAACGTTCTCGTTCCTTGTCAGCATATACTGAAAACTGGAAAAAGAATCATGTAGAAAGAACAAAAGTTAAAGCTATAACGGCTTACTTTAATGTGCACTCGTGTCACTGCGTGCATTACATGCGTCCGCGCATGTGCGTGAAAATCTAGCTCGTAGTTGAACGAAACAGCACTGAAAAAAGTTTATTCTCTAAAGAGTAGAATACCGCAGGAAACGCTCAAGAAATACCGTAAATTTTGGCACTATCTTGGCATAGGGCGTAGCTATTTCAATGTCATTTTTTTCTTGATTTTCTCTTTTCACATAGATGAAACAGAAAAAAAAAAGAAGAAAGTAGCAGCTTGTCTAGGTGCTTGACGAAAGCACTGACGAAAAGGCCCTACAACCTTAAATTTTTCAAGGGTCTAAGAAAGAATACACTTTAAATCTTTTTGGCGCTCCTTGCGGCTTATCTTGTCTCCCAACAATAATAGGCGTCAGTCTTGCCTACACTACTTCATTTAACAATCTGCGCTCGGTACTTTCCTGTCAGAAAAAATATATCACGCTTGTACGCACATGTTCTCACTTACCTGTAAGTACTGAGAGCGCAGCGCTAAAGAAAGGAAATGCACGCAAGACAGGTTAATATTGCTTGAGGACAATATAGGCCCCTAAGTGTACAAATTTTCTTCGAGTATTTTCTGCATTTATGGCTTATTAAAAGTGAGAGGGTGTACACCTTTCTTATGTTGGTAATGTTGTAACAGAGATGTCACTGTTACGATATTATTTGTAAAAGATTTGTAGTAGTTTCCGTTCTTTTGATCATGCTAAATTAACATTTGTATGCCACCAACACGAGCAAGCATTTGTCCAGTCCTTAGCAAGAATTTTTGTCTTTGCCAACGAAAATTATTCTAGTTTAAGAATTAGCGCAATAGAGTACTTAGTTTGTTAGAGCAGCCTGCTTTGTAGCAATATGGCAGTAATCTAACCGAACGCTCATTGCAGTCTTTTTGAGCAGTCATTCTGCAATCAGTGTTGAAGCTCGAACGAAGGCAAGCCGTGCAGTGGCGGGGCGAAGAATGTTTAGCAGTGCCGAAGTAGTGCAGTGTCTTTTTTCCACTTGCGTGGTCGAATAAGCTGTTCCGTATCTTCGCGCAGGCGACCAACGATGCCAATCTGGCCAAGTCCGAATCGAAGAGCGGCAAGCGTGGCTTGGCCCCGGCCGACTTCACCTCAACGTCCGACTCGGAAGAGAGCGACGACGACCAGAGCGAAGACGAGGAAAACCAGGCAGACGACGGCGTGAGCCGAAGTACTTCGACGCCTGACGCGGCTGGTGACAGCGGTCCGGCCCGCCCACCGGCGTCCAGGCAGCAGGCGACCGTCCGGCGCGCCGCCGGTCAACAAGTGGACTCTGCAGACTTAGAATCTTCAAGGTGCGCTAGAGTCTCCATCATTTATGCGGCAAGATGAGCCACGGCCCTCGCGGCTTTTTTGCAAACAAAGGTTCCGATTGTGCATAATCTTTGTTGGGCTCAATGAACGCGCTTTCAGCAGGTAGAATCTGACGCTCGATTAATGAAGCTTCTGGTTCTTAAGAGCTGTTGCTGGTGCCCTCGTTATCTTCGTGCTATAGCTATAGCAATTCGCTGCGGCTCGTTTATAGAGCGTCTATGCATACAAGCAGCTTCGTAAATGCAGGTCCTGGACAAGCATTCACAAAAGCTTGACGCGCATTATGACGAGAAGGTTTCTCAAGCCTCCCCTGGTCTCATTGCGTCGTTTAGACTACCACCCGAAATTCAGCACAACAGTGCCAGTCTTCTACAGATGCTTGGACTGCATGGGAGTGGCGGTTACACGTCGTTATGCACACTTCGTGCAACGCACTGAGTCTCCAGACTGTAATGCATTTAATGGGTCTGAATCTACAGACCGTGTACTATATATGCGATTGTCCTGAGTACGTGCAAAATCGACAGATGTTTACTATTTCCCTTGCCCATCTCGACAGCCAACCGTCTTCAGAGGATGGGCCTCTTTCGGGACTGTAAATCTAGTTTTCAGGTCATCTAGCCCTTACTTGATTGTTTAAGCAGAGCGGGTCAGCAGTCTAGGCTCCCACTAAAGCTCTCCGTTACGTATTTCGCCTTTTCCATCTTTCCTCATCACCAACCATCTTGTTCCTCTTTTTTTTAGTAGTTGGTTATATAAATGTATCTCATTCCGACTTCTCAACCCTTGCTGTCCTTACACATCTCTCTATCTCTCCATTTCTCACGCAAATCCTGTATATATGCTTATTCAGCTATAGCCAGTGAACGCTGGCTTTGTCCTATGAGGATTTGAGGATACTGAATACATCTGCATTAATTCCATGCTAAGCGCCACGATGCGCCGTGCTGATACCTCTACGAAATGAAGATAGGTTAGAGCGAGCGAATACTCTGCAGTTGGAGTCAGTGTTGAAATTAGGACACAAGAGCTTAATATAGCTTTGCTGCTGTACCAGTGAACAGTACTGCCTGTGCGAGGTGCCACCTGCTTGCACGTGCGCCGCGAAGATAAGCTGGCGTGCGTGCTGCTGGCACATGAACGGTGCCCACCGGTAGCGGTAGCGGTAGAGCGCGAACACTGCACTAAACGTTCTAATGTATAATGTTCGCACAACTCAAGCGTGAACTGCGTGGTCGCTCATTATGAAACGTGATACCAGTTTTTGCCCCATATGGAAACAACTTCCTAAAGGCGCGAAAGAAAGTGTTTGTTATAATGAGAAAGTTATCTGAAATTGGGCTCCCTTGGTTGATTTCAAGACAACGCCATGTGTACAGTGTTTGTATTGTGCGGACAGCAGGATGACCCCTCGCGGTACCTTTAACGTAATATTTTCGTGTATATTACAAATACATATGTGCGAGGTTTTGTGGGACGCTTCACAATAACACTTAACCCAGTTTTTCTAGTCTACAAAACAAAATTAAGGAAAGGCAATGTTTTACGTGTTTGACGACACGATGTAACAACGAATGCACGAATGCATTACTCGCGAGTAAATGTGTGATTGTACGTGTGGTCCGTCGTTTGCGAATCAGTGAAGCATCACTGGAAACAAAACCATCGTGAGAGGGCTTAGGATAAATTAAGACTACGTTCAAATCTAGTAACTGTAGGAAGTGATTTTTTTATTCATGCCGTACATTTTTTAGAAAAATATTTGAGAATCCCAAGATTTCAGAGAACTCAAGTATAAAGTTTACAACTCCTTAACTCGGCAATAAAAAACAATATTGAAATTCTGTAAACTGCCCCTATTAAGTCATCTAAAGTGGGTAAAATTGACGTATTACATACCGCTGTCTAATATATCACTAATTTGAAAGTAGGTCTGTGAGTAGGTAAGGATTGTAAGAATTTCAAATAAGCTGTAAACTCCTATATGAAATTTGTCCGCTTTAGATGCTCTAACATACGCAGTTTATAGAGACAGTGATATAGATTTGTTTTGGTGCATAGTTACAGATGTATAAACTTCGTGCTTTAGTTGTTTTAAAACATGTGTTTCGTAGATTGCTTGAACTTATCTTTCTGTCTTAAATGCAACAAATTTTATCCGAATGGATCCAGCGATTGTCTCATGAGAGCCTTTCTGCTTTTTACATGTATTTGAATAGGGAAATCGGAGCTGGCTGATGATTGCATATGTTCTAAGGTGTATAGAATAAATTATGCTGGAGCGTTTGTCGCGAATAGTTGACCTGCTTTCGCTTCGGTTTCCTAGAAAATTAACCCGAAGAGAGTAAACAACTGGAATAATGGCGTGCACCTAAAGGCAAATATCATTTCTTTGCAGGTATAGCGGACCTAGAAGACCGACGTCAATTAATTCCGCCATACCACGACAAATATCCAGGAGGGGTAGTTCAGGGGGCCATGCACTGTCTGCGAGAAGTCGGAGCAGCACCTCCCTTAGTCCAGCAGCATCGCCCCCGGCAAGGACATTGTTCCTGACGAATTCATGTTCCAGAATTCCAGTGCTCAACGGATCAACAGTGAAGAAAACTCCAAGCCCACCGAGGGGTGCGGCACTTTCTTCTACCACAAGCACCTCTTGCGAAGAGGAATGTGAAACTGAACAAAATAAAGACTTCAGAAAGTCTGTGCTCAATATGAACCTTACGGAGGAAGAGAGAGAAATGTACCTGTCGAGGCAACGAGAAGAACGCGAGCGATGTAGTCATCCCGGAGAAACGGATTACAAAATGGAGTCTAGCAACGCAACTGAGACAACCACGACCACAGAGACAGAGACGTCCGAAGACGAAGGAGCGGTCGCCCTTTCAAGGTCGGCATCTTCGGCTGTCGGGAGAAGTAGCTCAAAGTCAGTGCTGCCAGAGCCCGGGCTCCGCGCTAGTGGTTCGAAGGTAATTGTGGCCAGAAGCTCTTCACAGAACACACTACTGTCCAAGAAAGGGAGCAGGGACAACATTTTGCAAAGCTGCCAGAGCAACGACCGCCTTCACGACCGATCTCGAAGTGCATCGGGCGGAGATCTCTTGGAAGCGACTACCACCACGGATGACGACGAAGACGCATCAGAGGCTCGCAGCCGACGTGTGCGCCGGCCCCTCCGTCGCAAGGGTTCGAAAGAGAACATACTGGATGCCGAGCCCGTAACCAGCGTTACACCTGCCGTCAAGTATGACCGACAAGAGTCGACGAGCTCTGTTGCCTCCTCAAATACGAGTTCATCAGAGGCGGCCGATCCTCCACAGTTGAGTGCTCCCCACGTTACCGTCTCAACTCACACGACGAGCGAAGGGGACGACGAGGACGAAGATGAAGAGGATGAGGACAATGAGGACAATGAGGACGAAGTAGCTAGTCTAGCGGTCACACCCGTTCCCTCAGCCGGCCAGTTGTCTCCAGAGCCTTCTGCGGCAGCTCCCGTGAAGGAAGAAGCCCCAGCAGAGGAGCACGACGAGGCTGAGTCATCCGACTACAGCCAAAAGGATGAGGAAGAGGAAGATGAGGAAGATAAGACTCTTGACTTTAGCGGGGATGAAAAAGGGGCCGCGGGGGCTTTATCAGACAACGAAATTGGTGACACGGTTGAAGGTAAAACCACCGTACAGCAAGACGAAGAGGTTGACACTTCTAGCGAGGAAGCGACGCCCGAAGGCAAACAGAAATGCGACGTTGAACAGGCTGTAAGCGCCGACATTCCTGAAGGCGAAACTAGAGAAATTTTAAGTGAATCTGAGTCTGAAAAATCTGAAAGGTCTGAAGAGGAAGGCGAAGACGAAGAAGAGGATGAAGAAGATAATGAAGAAGACAATAAAGAAATGCCTGAAGCGGAGGACGTGGAAGAAGAGGAAGAAGCAGGAGAAGTTGAAGAATTGAAAGGTGAAGAGGCTGGCGAAGAAGTGAAATTACAAATACAAAAGAAAGAGCAAACAAGCAGCACTGAGGACAAAGTAAAAACGGCGGGTGGGGAAGGGGATGCCGATGTGACAGAGCCCTCGGTCGAGGTAGAACACATCAAAGAAGTGGAGGTAGAAGACATATCGCACAAAGTCGATTCGGAGCGGCTATGCGACAAGGAAAAATCACCTGAACAGTCAAAGGAAAAAGAAAGTGACGAAGAAGCTTCTGAAGTAAGTGATGAAGACGAGGAAAGTGACGAGGAAGTTGAGAGTGACAGTACGAAAAGAAAAGACGAAGAGGTACAAAATGTAATTTGTGAGCCTTCAGATGATGTCCAGCAAGATACTAAGCATGAAGTCAAGGATGAAGAAACGTCTGACGAAACGGAAGAAGAAAGTGATGTTGAGAACCATGAGAAACAGAATGGTAATGCTGTTTCGGTGCCAGATGGCGGCACACGGACAATTCCTGAACAAGCTAAAGAAACTGAAGAGAGAAACGAGGTTGATGAAACAGAGGACGATAAGACAAATCTGCCTACCGAATCATTTATTCCCAAAGCAGCGTCATCAGACATCACCACCACAGATAAGGAGCCTGATTCCTTGCCCAGTGAGTTAGCCTCTTCAAGCACATTCCCTGATGTTTTTCACGCGATTACGAACGTTTCTCCTAGGCACGCGTTAGAAGTGACCGCTAACGCAAATAGGTCAGAAACTGGTACTGGAGACGTGCGCTCTCCTGAGAGCCGGCAAGAAATAAGCCTACTCTCGAGCTTCCCTAAACCGACTGTTGCAGAAACCAGCCAGCTTGCAAAGACACCTTCTTCTCAGAGCGTCACGAGCCCGACACTGCTAAGCCCAGTGGTCACAAACAGGACAGCTGTGCCGTATGTCAAGCAGCCAGTTGTCGAAGAAACGCCTCCTGAAGAAAAACAAAGCAGCTCTGCAACATCGCCGCTGTCTCCTTTCAGCCGTCCAAGCGTTAGTTCAGTGAACAGGTTAGCTTCCCAGTTTTCCTCTGTTCCTACCACAGCCCAGTCGCCACCAGTGAGGCGAAGCAGGCCGGCACATTCCGGAATTCCTACACCGTCCGTCTGTAGTGACTCAAAGCCTGATGAGAACAAAACTCTAAGCGCAGCGCAGCCGCAGGCAGTTGTGATCCGCCGCCAGCGGCCCACCTCTTCAGTTCAACCGAACCAGCAAAGTAGTGTCGCGACACCATCGCCGACTTCAATGACCAAGGCTTCGGTCTCATCGGCTAGAGTGCGGCCTCTGCCAGTTCCGCCACCCGCTGCCGTGCCACCGACTCGAGTGAGGGCCGTACCTGTGGCACCACCTCCCGTGTCATTAGTCCGGATTTTCCCTGTGCCACCGCCTCCGGAATCATCATCAGCGCAACCTCCGGTATCGTCTGCGAAGGTGCAATCAACGGCTGTATCCGTTCCAACTCCACAGGAGAAAACGCATTTACCTATTCGAGCGAAGTCAGGAGCGTCAACGCAATCTTTTCCAGCAGCACAGGAAAAGACGCCCGTCGTTACGATCCCGCCGAAGGCAGAAGTACACACACCGCCAAAGTTTATGCAGACGCAAGAAAAAACACAAGCATCTACAACTCCAGCTAAGCCAGTTGTACAGACACCGACAACGTACCCTGCAGCTCAAGAAAAAACGCATGTCGTACCAGCTCCACCAAAAACGTCGATGCCACAGTTTCCAGCAATGCAAGAGAAAACGCAAGCTCAGCTAGCCCCGCCAAGGACTCTTCCATTGCCAACACCTGCACAGCGGCCGACATCCTTGGATATAGGCAAAGAGAGCGCTAACAAGGTGCAATCAGCGGATTCCTTTCTCCAAAGTTACAGGCGGTCACGAGAGCTCAGCAAAAGTGATTCGTCGGGACACCTGAAAAGTCCTTCTGTCCTCGCAGCGCAACGGACGCTTCTTTCTGTAGATGCAAAACAGGTAACTCCAGTAGAGAAGAAGCCAGCAGAAGTACCTAAGGCATCCTTTACGGCTCCAAGCAAGCCCCCCAGTGAGCCCCCTCTTCCAAAAAGTAAATTCCAAAACTCGCCAGAACAGACACGAACAGTGTTTGGAATTCCTCCTCCGGGTCGGAGATCAGTAGCATCGGCAAAACCCGCAGAGGCGAAGAAAATCGAACAGGAAGAGAGGAGACAGCCGGCGCCTTCAAGGCATAATGATCAGGGGAAGAACGGCAGAAAGCCGGTGACCAAATTTATAGGTTCCTGCAAGGACATTGACTCTCTTTTGAAGTACGGTAGCGACGAAGAGCCGGAAACGTTTGAACAGTTCGAAGACCAGTTCGAAAAAGGCGTCGCCAAAAAAGCACCGCTTCCCATGCAGTCCAAAAAGCACTCTCCAGGGGACAGAGTTAAACACTTCATTGGGAAATTTCAAGACATTGACGATATGTTGGGTGCAGCAGCTATGCCCGTTTTCCCACTAAGCCCCAGTGATCGCAGCCCATTCGAACGGTCATTCGCCGACAGCTGGGCAAAGAAGCCGCAACAAGAGGACAGTGACTCCTCGGGTGATTCGTCCCTCGAAGAGGTCAAGGTGTCATCAGTGAAGGTACACGAATCTAAGCAAGCAATACGGCCTCGACTTGACGCATACACCGAAGAGATCGACTCCAGTGCAGTCCGTATCAGGGAGCCCAAAGTGATGCAGGGACAGATTACGAAAAGACCAACGAGGAAGGTAAGCAGCACCTATCTCACTTAGGACCGTCAACATGCGCGTATTTCGGCGGACGCTGTGGCCCGGGTAGTTGGTCCAGGTATTTGTTTAAGCATTATCTCAGCGTCCTCGATACAAACAGTATTGACCCTTTTCGCGGAGCAGTTTGTTTTAGAGAAACGAGATGGTGCTCACGGTGGCGCGCCATACCTTTCCTCAGCGACCGCGCACGAATACGAAACCATTACCGCCTCTACCTTGCTTCTGTGCGATCAGAAAATGCAACTGAGTTTTCGCTAACACACTGTGCTCCAATCATGCTAGATTGAACCATGTGGATTGAAGACGTGTGCAGTAGTTGGCTGCAAAAATAGTGACTGGCATGTTAAGGAATAGAATGAATCTGTGTGGCCAAGTTCGCGGACCGCTGCTGCAATTGTCCGAACGCGTTACCGGCACTTCGTGATGTACGGCTTTCCTCGAGGATACAGAAATTTGCTCATCCGCCAGCTTTGTATCGCTAACCTTTAAAGAAAGGGCTTCATCCCCAGAACGTCGGCAAGAGTGAGTACCACTCGTTAAAGAATGACAAAGGGAGTAGCGCCGCTTCCTGTCATAGTAAGTTTCGCGCATGTTATCTATACACATCTGTCCCAAATGGCAGGAAAACTTACGCCTACTCTATCGCCGACGTATCAAGAATAAGTGAATGGGCGCACACTTGAATATATGCGCACTGTATACGCACAATAAATGACGGACTACACCTATGGCGCACGAATGGTCGAAGCTGAATGTTTCGTGACTGTCCACAAGAGTAAACGAGTTACTAGCTGTAATATATATTTGCGACAAGGTATTACAATGTACAAAAAACAGCTACGTTTCAAGTATTGTGCGCAGCAAGAATAAATCTAACGAAACTGAGCACACCCGCGAGCGATTAGGCAGAAAATAACCAGATAGTGGCCGCACCGAGGAACTTCACTGAGTCAGAAACTGACAAGCCACTGCTTCAAAATATTTGCCGAATAAAGAACAAAGAGCAAAACAGACTAATCCTGACTGAATTCATAATCGAAAAGCTGGGATAGTTTGGAATACATATTTAGCCCCGCTTTTAGAACAAACACCATATACGCTGCTTGCGCCGCTTGGACATGGCTTAATCAGCTCCGAAATCGCTTTTGCATGTTCTCTGAAGCTGTGATCAAAGCTTCGTGTCGTCCACCTAGTCACTGTCTACGATATCTCCGAAAACAGAGGTTTTCTAAGCCGCGCCCGCGTCATACACTTCCATTGTAAACAAGGAGGCAACGAAGGCAGTTGAGGCAAGCAATGGACGCGTCACCACGTGATCAAACATGGCAGCGCCCACGGGATCGCCGCGAAAAGGGTCAATAGAAAAAGAAGCTCCGCTGTCAGCAGTTTCACCTAAAGAAGAACTTTCGTGTCGAAAGACAATAAACTATCAGCAGACCATTTATTTATTTATTTATTTATTTATTTATTTATTTATTATTTATTATTTATTTATTCATTCATTCATTCATTCATTCATTCATTCATTCATTCATTCATTCATTCATTCATTCATTCATTCATAATACCTTACAGTCCCACTGAAGGGCATTGAGTAAGGGGGTAAGTTTCTACAAAACAGAAAAAAATTTAGCAGAAAAAAGTTTGTCCAGGAATAAAGATAACCCTGTGGAGGAATCACTTGTGAGAATAAGAAGGGCATGTGCATTGAACGTTCAGTGTCATCGCATAGGGTGCAGCATGAGCGGCTGTGGCGGACAGGGTACAGGTTTCGCCACCCTAATAAAATCTTGATAAAATCATCGAATATAGTGGATAACCTAGGGGTGCTACAGTCAAACCGGCTTAAATTGAACCTCAGGATGCGCTGTCAACACATCCTGCGTTCAGTAATATTATACCAATGACTACTGAACCTTTGCAGCTTTTGTGATTCATTGTGTGTTGTAATTGTGTGTTCTTACGAAGATGTAGCATTTCTAATAAACACACAAATCGGAGGCCAAATATGAGTACAATAATAAAGGTTTAACAACAATCATTTCAATTACGGCACAAGTGTTTTCGAACACAGCCCGGTATTTAAAATTTTAATGAAGTACCATCAAGCGTGGATTGCGTTATTGCTATAAAGAGCCAACACCACTTGTCAAGTAACTGCGCATGCATAGCGTGACAGCGTCATTTGCGCCTGAGTCATCTGCGCCGTGAAGTCAAACGCTTTTAAGAACATTCCGATAACCTAAAGTTGGTGCATAGATATTGAGCGCAAGAAACACACGCAACACGAAAGTAAAGTCTCGTGTCCACCTCTTTTCTTTCGTGCTGTGTGTGTTTTTACGCTTACTAACTGGTCAAATGCTCTGTTCGTGAGGGCCGACATGCGCGCGTAAACGCTGCACTGTTAAAAAAAAAAAGAGAAAAAAAAAAGAGAAGCTCTCTTTGGGGCTTGTCGCCCAACAATAATCGTCGTCAACCTTAGCGTACACTTTTATTTAAAACTCATCGTAAACGGAACAGTAACAACCGTAAGATGAAGTTCCCGCGACCAGGATGCCTTCCGAGTCGGTCCCTTGGCGCGAGATCTCAGCCCACACACGCCATATTCTTCCTGTGGTAGATCAAGAGCCTCTTATGTGAAATTTATACTTTTTTTACGCCGGTCTTTTTTATTGTTGTTATTAACATATCAATACCGCATAACTTATGAATTAACACATTGACGCACTCTCGACAAACCATTCTGTCATTCTGTTACATTACTTATGTTCTTCGAAGTCCTTGCTTTTTACTGGATCATCCTGTCATCCAATTCCCGGGCTATCCGATGCGGTCGCGTCATTTCCCTTTTTATTACGTATCAAGCAAGCGACCAACCAGCCTCGGAATACAAACGGCAGTGAAAGACACCATTTTCGTCTACACTTTCATTATTTACTTACCAGAATGGAGTCGTGTGTGCATACTATATGTATGCTTCTACGAGCAACGCGCCGCACGTATAATTATTCACCTACGAAGGGGAACTGCACAAGGAGAGAATGCGCCAACAAATGTCTCAGAATCTCTGTCTCCAGGGCCGTGCGGTCATGTGCCGAAATCACGCATCATCTCCACCGAGGATGACGCTCGAAATCGTCTGGCGGGCGAGAGTGTCCGAGAAGAATGGCGGGCAGAGCGAGGCGCACCTTGGCCGCGCTCACGACCCAGCGGAGCGCGTCGAGCAATGCGTGCGGGGGGAGACAATGGCGGCGCTCTGTTTTGCGAGCTTCCAGTCACGGGCTGCGGTCGACGAGAGAGGGCCGGCCACGACGCAACCACTGCTGGCGGCGCAAGCGGAAATGCCTCCCCGTGCACCCTACGCGGGCCGCCTCGCGATCATGAACTCGGACGGGGAGGGACCTTCGTCTTTCTGTTCATGGGACACTAAACTTTCCCTCGTGGCCCCTTTCTTTGCACTTATTGCGCGTTTCCCCTGACGACTGTCCACTGCGCGGCTGGCCACGCACGAGGTGAGAGCGAGATGAAGGGAGCGGAGCCGTCCGGCTCGGCAACAATTGATTTACTCGTGAACGCGGGGAGGAAAGAACGGAGGAGTGGGTGAAAGCGTGGAAGAAGAATGATGATGAGAAGCGAGGCGCGCTGTAACGAAGGTGCCTCTTCTTCGGCTGGGCGCTTCACGCGTCGTTTCCTCCCGCGGCTTCTCCAACCGCCCTCCCGGCGTTGCACCGCACCCGAGTCTCGCTCTTTACCTGGGGCTTTTCCTTTTTCTTTTTGTCTTTCTTTCCTCGTCTACGAACCAATACTGCGGGCAAGCGAGCACGCATTTAGTGCTTGCTTTCATGCGCCAGCATCCGTAGGCTTTGTTTCGCTCCTCGTTAAATCAGTTCTCGCGGCAGCACGAACACTTTTGAGGCTGTGAGGCCTTAATAAAGAAAAAGGACAAGATGAGAGAACGGAGTTTGGTTGGGGGCAGCAGTTCAGGGAGAAAATGCTCAGGTTTTCCCAGTCATTCTGAGGTTGCGAAGCGCACCGCGGAAGGATTTAAGAGGGTCATTAGGTTTTGAATGTGGCCAAAGGCGCGGCTGCATTGCGTAGCGGCAGTTACGCCGGAAAGCCTATTAAAAGCACCGTCCAAGGAAAAGGTCCCTTGAGGGTTTGGGCCAAAGGTTAAATAGTTCTGCACTGAGCTATAATCCTCTCATCTCTGCACACGCCTATGTATGCACGAGGACGTCGGGCGAGGATGAGCGTGGAACCCCAAAAACGTTTGGTGAACGACCGCTTGTAACAGCGTTATGCAATTGCTTCTATAGCGCTATCAATGTGCACTGAGCGCGTCATCCTCACGTGGAGCAGCTAGAGCCTCAGCTTTCGGTCCAGCAGGTTTGAGTAGACAAACGGGTGTTTGTCGGGTATAGAGTGCATGCTACGTATGGAATCGCTTGCTATTATACGACTCGAAATTAGTCTCCCATAATTTACGTAGAGCGTCAAGAAACCTGTATACTGTTTCTGCTTACTATTGGGCTGTCTGTTTCGTCGTGTTCGACATTTCGATATGCACACCTAGCATATAAACTAACAAGATTTGGCAACTTAAATATTCTGTTCAGCTTCCAATGTAAATTCAGAATTTCCAGGTATACGGCTTAAGCGCAATGAATAAATCAAAGCGAGAAGACACCTGTTCCAGCCAACTTCGGTTTTTTTTTTTTTTTTTTTGTGTGGTGGCAATCCAGGCTTTTATTTGAGGCGGTCCTCTCCTATAGCTTTTTCTTCATTTCGAACGATTTGTTTTAATTGCCTGTACTTGCACAATTCCGCCTCTTCATCTAGATTGCATGAAGATGCCGACGCAAATTGGCAACACAAATCACAGTGCGCATTTAATTAAGCAGAATTTCAGTGTTTTTATGTTTTGAATTACGTTATGGCACGTGTGTCAAATGTGGAAACATATTTGGTCAGTGCTCAAGGCGTGTCTATATTTAGCAGGGATCCGGAGTCTAGCACCGCTTCGAGATATCCATTCCCTAAATGTGTCACCAAATACTGCATTGATTTTCCACTTAGTTTTGTAGCGTAAGTGAGGACTATTAATTGGTAACTGATCACTTGGAACATGACATGAAAGGGTTTATACTGTCTAGGTTTGGGCGAGTTGGCAACCGATCTTGCGAGCCAGCGTGAAAATTCACACGAGAAAAAAATGCAGGAGGGGGAGGGGGAGGGGGGTGGAGGGGGAGGCTAGAACGTAAACAATGTGCTCTATCTACGTTCTAGCCTTTTTTTTTTTTTTATGCTCGTGTAAATTGCCGCGCTGACAGTTGCCATGTATTCAAACAGCTTTGTGACTTGGCAAATCGATCGATCTTTCAACATTGCTTCAATAATATGTACGACTCACTTATAACCAATTTAGTCAGTGATATTTTGTTCCAGGTTTATGTGTCAACGGCGTGCCGTGTTGCTCCGCGGAACACGGAGCGCTTGCGTTTTAGCAGGGTTAGTGGGAGTTTTTTACGAGCCGCTGGACAGAAATACTACAGAGAATTTTAGCTTGTCCATGTACGTATTACCCTCCACGACACACCGGATTCCCGGAAACTAGTGCGGAAGTATAGCATAAAGTCACTGGAATCTGGAAAGATGCCGCAGCCATCGGAGCGCGCGCAGGCCACACTGCTGTGTGGTTGCCCGATTTGGTCGAACGCGTTTCTCCAGCGATGCAGCTCAGCGCTGTAGCTTCGCTTACCGCGGTTTGTATTACCGCAAGTTGACTCCTTCCTGCGTCCTTTGATTAAAACATGAGGTGCCGCATGTACGGTGAATTCTAAGAAGTTGTACAGGTATGATCGTAAACTGACAGCCAAACTGCGTAAAGCGAGACAAGCGATAGGACCGCCGCGCTCGAACTCCTGCGCTCTTGTATATACTCGCCACCCTCCCCGCATAAGTCGTCCTGCGTGTGATATCATTAGTTGCGGCCTCATCCGGTGGAGGATAGTCAATTGTCTATAACACTATAGAGAGACTACGTAGCAGTCAAAAAGAAAAAAAAAGGAAAAGTTTGTATGCCTTTTCTGCACGAAAGTGATTCAAATGCACGAATATCACGAAATCTGTGAACTCAAACAATGATGTCATCAAAAGTTGCCTGGCTGTCCAGACTGTTGCTGTAAAGCCGAATTTTCTCGCAGAGTAGACGCCAAATAGTGCGATACGCTCCTGCGCATGTGCGAGATGCAATGCACGTCCCGATTCCTCGCTATACGCCCAAGCTGTGAAGAAATGTAACTTTTTTCGCGGTTCCAGGGGTTGATACTTTCGCTGTCGACGTCAGTGGGACGTTATGAACCGCTCATATACGTATATACACTGCGCGATTTCTATACTGTGTGCGAGCTCTGTTCTTCTGCCTTTATTCTTTCTGTCCTCAGTACCCCTTCCCCGTGCATGAATACACCTAGCCAGACCTCTGCTTAACATCCCTGCTTTCCTTGTTTCCTCTCCATATGAAACCAGTGAGTGTGGGAAACTGTTGATCTCGTTTCCCAGAGGCGAATGTTAACCCGCAATGGCTTGTCTCCTGTAAGAAGTTGACGGTGACGCATTAAGGTATCTCGTCAGCATCTACATTACATCCAGCAGTACAATCATGCGTGATATTTTTTACAGGTATGGATAGTTTTGGAGCGCATTATCGTGCGAGTTACCCGCGAAGCGATGACGCAGCGAAATGCGTTGTTCGTTGCACATTTATCCGGTTACGGGGACGAACATTTAAAGCGAAGCTTTCTTTGCCTACCTCCCGGGATGTGGTATAGTCGTCGTCTGTCTCGCCAAGCATGTAGGCACATCAAATAAAAAGAATGCGCTCGATATAGTGGGTTTCAAACCCGGGTAGCCTAACGCCGCACCCGATACTATATTAGGGCACAGACCGCATGCATAGAAAGACAGGATAAAACACTCACCACCTTCCCTCGCGCAAACTATCGTTTTGAGGCGCGCGCGCGCGCGTGCGTGCGTGCGTGCGTGCGTGCGTGTGCGTGTGTGTGTGTGTGTGTGTGTGTGTGTGTGTGTGTGTGTGTGTGTGTGTGTGTGTGTGTGTGTGTGTGTGTGTGTGTGTGTGTGTGTGTGTGTGTGTGTGTGTGTGTGTGTGTGTGTGTGTGTGTGTGTGTGTGTGTGTGTGTGTGTGTGTGTGTGTGTGTGTGTGTGTGTGTGCGTGTGCGTGCGTGCCTGCGTGCGCAAGAAAACTTCATGAATTTACTTTGTAAAAAAAGTCGATGCTGCTGCCAAGCTGCACGGAATGATTACGTGTGTTGTTCTTCAGGCCACACGCATTTTGTAGTTTGTAAATAATTATGCAAATCCAACAGCAATGCTGGAAGCTATGTGAAGCGAACCTTTATTGAGGGAGAGAGGAGCAGAGGGAAGGCAAGAAAAAGTGGCGTGCGAGGAGTGATGATGAGAGTTTGCCGCTCAGCCGTGCTCCCTCAAGGGCGGCAGAAGACAGCGCCAACTTTCCTTTCTCACAACTAACCACTTAGTAAAGTAGGCAGTAGGATGCGACTATATACGCATTCTTGTCTGAATGGCCTATTCACAGCCATGAATCTAAGCCGGCGTTAACTAAAAATTCTTAGAGAGCTTTTATATAGCTCGCTTCGTGTATGTTACTCGTATGTCCAGCCAAGAGCCCAGTAACCCTTTTTTTTTTTTTTTTTGCTGGACTGCCTCTTCATTGGCGCTATCAAAAAAAATGTTTTGGGAATACGCTCTTACGCTAGAATTGTTCGTAATAGAAAATTTAACCCAATACTAAGGCTGGACGTATTATTAGCCAAGGCGGCCGGTCATTGGAAAAGAACAGTTTGTGAATTCACCCTGCGGGTCCTGCTTGGCAGAAACATGGAAGAGCGGCCAAATTTTTGCTTTAAGGAGAGTAACGGTGTGCACGGCTCTGACACCTGTGAGGCTGGCACTTATTTTCCAAAGGGAAGACTTCTTGTCATAGTGGACCAGACACATCTACAGATCGCTGTTTGAGGTGCGACATCGGAAAGCAAGCCGAAGTCTTCCACCTCGTGTAGGAGTACACAGCCATTACTAAGCACCGACGCAAGATTATAAGCAGTCTACCGGCAGCCCTCCGTCCCGCAAGTATTCACTAATGGAAGAGGTCAACAGGAGAGCCGCATGACAGAAGAGGGATCCTGGACTGTCCTAGAATCTTTCTGCGAGACGTCTTTGTCGGCGCAATATTACATTAACTTGCCCTGCACTAGGTCCCCTTCCCTCTACGATTTCTCCTCAGAACGTCACCACCAAGAGGGCAGGTCATACCCGTTTAGTATAAATAAAACATTTGCAACAACCCGGGACAGTACAGCCAAGAAAGCTTCAACTTAAATATCACTTTCCGGATGCATATGTCGGAAGCAATATGTCATTTCTATTGCGCCTATTTCAACTTGTGCGATTAAAAGCCACCAGCCAGCTAGGAAGCGCTTATTTATTTCAACGACCATATGTACATGCAGGGTGATCATTTTTAAGATTTACGTAATTTTAAAAATCTCTTGGGGCAGGTAGCATAATTCTTCTTTTTGAACTGGATTATTTAAAGAGGCGGACATTACTAGCACGAGAAATCGAAACATATATTCAACTAATTAACAACAATTAACTAATGAAGTTCTTAATCAATTACTTTACGGCACATATTGCAATTTACGAATTGTAGCCGGTGAGCTGAATTGCGATAATGACACCAGTTTCGAGATATTATTTCCCAAAGTGGGACGAAATACATGGGCGTTCCAGTTACTTGTGTGTTTCAATGTATAAAAGAGCGTTTTGTGAAAAAAATAATAATAATAAGCGGAACAACATTGCATTATTGTGGCGAGTTTGATGGCACATATCTCGAAACTAGTGTCCTTCTGGAAATTCGTTCCAAGTGGATACGCCTTGTAAGCTCACCGGCTACGATTCGTAAATTCCAATATGTGCTGTACAATAACTAATTAAGAAACTAATTAGTGAAATCTTGCTAATTAGTTGAATATCTGTTCTGATTGCTCGTGCAAGTAATCCCGCTCGAGGACTAGAATTATGTTATCTGCAACAGCCTACTTTTAAAAATTCCGTAAAACTTAAAAATGATAACCCTGTATGACGCTAACTAACGAAAGCTATTTGACAGTCATCAGTTTCAAACGCTTACGTGTGTATTACTAATATGTATGCCCCCTGACGTGATACGTTCAAAACCGTACTAATTGTGCTGCTACTTCTAAAATCAGGGAAATATGGTGTGTATATTTAAAAATAAGTTAGCATAGTTGAGCCACAAGGGCAGGCAATACGTCGATGAAAAGGTGGTGAGCCTGAAACGAAAACCGTTATTTTTCTTGTCGGTTTCACCCTGGAGTGAAAAAAATTGTAACGTTCCGGTTTAGTTCAGGTTCGAGCAGAAATCACTTTTTCCTTCTTTTTTCTTAGGTTTTCCGTTAGGTTGCAGTTCGGTACCCTGCGTGAGAAGCGCATTCACAACAAATATGGACGTTTTGCGCCTGAAAGAGAAGCCCATGATGCCGCACCATCATTCATTCGCAACCATATTTGCTGAACCCCAATCACAGTTCAGTCTCTGTGCCACAAAAGCGGCTGCGGTTGGGAGGCCGTGTTCGTAGTGAGGCTTTCTTTTGTATGGTACGGAGGCTTAGATCCATGTGGTCGGTGGTAGCGCCGCGCCGCGTCGCTGGTCGCGTTCGTCGCCTAAATCCGCTGCGCGTTGATGTGCCGTTTCGTCTTGCCCCCGGCTCGCCAAATCTTCGCTCACGCCAATTCCCGCAGTGAGTAGGTACTGCATGATCCCCGTCCCCCTGACTCATCCTTTCTTTCGAGGCTGTTCTCTTTCGTGTGAATCACGTATTTTGCGATGAAACGATGCCAAAAGCCAAAATCACTGTGCTTGGCCGCCAATGGGTAGCACTCGGGCTAACTTGAAAGTTGCAGTTTTTGTTTGTCTTCTCTAACGCTGGCAGAGATGCTGTTTGGCATTACTCGCCAACCTCTGGGCTTGTAACTTCTCGAGAAAAGAGAATGATGCGCGGGTCCTCAAGCAGCGGCGGCGCGCCACGCGGGCGTGCGCAGTTTCCGTGTTTGTTTGCCCCGGAAACGAGGGCGCACAGGAGTGCCGCCTCATCGTGCATACCTGCCCGGCGCCGCCGACCTGGTTCAAGCAGCCAGAAAGGACGATGACGTAAGGCAAAAAATAAAGCCGGCCCGTTTCCTTCGGCGCATGGAAAAGAGTTTCCCCTTTCCGCGCTTCTCTTCGAAGGTGAGGAAGGAAGCCGGGCTCAACGAGACAGGAGCCCGTATTGTATAACGATTCTTTTCAGTTTCCATTCATTTTACCCTTTGTCGTTGGCTCGCACCAAGTCATGCCCCGCTATCGCCGTGATCGGCCATTCGGCCAGGTGGATGATAAGAAAGGAATGGAATAGAAGGAAAAGAATGTTTGCAAAATGTACGCACCTTGGGATCGTATTCTCGATTGATCACTATCGGCAATACTTCCACTTTTATTTGACGTGTATTAGCGTAGTAGTAGTAGTAGTAGTAGTAGTAGTAGTAGTAGTAGTAGTAGTAGTAGTAGTAGTAGTAGTAGTAGTAGTAGTAGTAGTAGTAGTAGTAGTAGTAGTACACAGCAGCAGCAGCAGCAGCAGCAGCAGCACTAGTAGATAGTTTTGTTGTGACATCAAAGCTATAGGGTTTGTGCAGCACAGTAACTGTCTCTAGGTGAGTGGCAACTGAATGATACTGTGCTTTGCGACGTCTCATTGGAGCGAGAGGCATTCTTGCCGCCGGCTTAGGCAATCAGCGCTCTCTGAAAGTGATATCTCCTAGAGTGAATGACCTATATAGAATATGGCTCCAGGTGCCGTATTCTGGATCGTTCACTTTCGCTGTTATCGCTTTCCCCCTGGGGAGGGGGAGCGCCTTCGATCCAGAATACGGGCCCTGAGTCCATATTCCTGGTTTCATTGTCCGTTACTTTTGCCCTCCGTCATTGGCTCGAACGACGATGCGCCGCCGTTCGTTGGGATCGTTCACTCGGCACGACAGATAAGAAATGAATATAGAATCGGAGGAAAATAATCTTTGCAAGATTCGACCCCTGCACGTGTTTACGATGCCGAGCCGGCCTAACTTAGGTGTCTCGGTGAAATATCTGCGGAGCGGGTGGCAGATAGCGGACACGAGCGGCAGTAGCTGTCCTCACTGTCTGCTCACCCAGGCCCGCTCACCCAGGACCACTCCTGTACTGTCAGACAGTCAGAGCACAGGTGCAGCACTCCTCCCTCGCTGGGTCATAGCGCTGGGTGGACCCAGTGCAAGGCGCCCAATACGGACAGTTGATGTGGTGGATTTAAGGTTGACCAGGAGCCGAGGACACCGAAATCTTACTCTCAGTTGGCCCCTTTACACGCATCTTGTATCGAAGAAATTCGACATTTGGCAAGCGACAGCCGTGCGTGTCGTTCCAAGTTTTCCAGTTCCGCACTCTGACCGACAGTGCTCGAATTGATCTTCAGCAGCAGCCCGGTGGACCCTACGATTAAAACCCAATTTATTTTTCTCGAATGGGATTTTTGAATCCTCTTCCTGGCCAGCGACTAGGTCACTTTCTTGTCGTCACTCGCTTTGTTTGCTTTTCTGCTCTGTCTGTTCACCGCGGCGGCTTTTGAAGTTGCGGCACTGCAATGGTCTTTTGTGCTAAACAGCTGGTTGCGAATGGAAAGGCATTGCGGAGGCGAAAAGGAATTGTGGAGGCGCAAAAGGAAAGTGAAGTATGATTTCAGAAAACGCTCGCTTCGTGTGAAAGACACCGTTGTATGCCTGCCAAGATTTGCCAAGAGGCGGACGCACGGAAAAGAATCACCACGCATCTTGCTGGCGTGGCTTCTGCGTTGTTCCCTTCTATTTTTTTCTCGCTCCAGGGCGGGAATGAGGCAGGCGCACTGAGATGTTTTTATTGTCCTTCTTGCGAAGGGTAGTAAGGCTTCCTTCGTCACTTATAAATAACCCGACGGAACCGGGCCGGTGGCTCCCTCGGCAGCCCTGGAATAAACCCCTTGCCTCCGCGTCCCCCGAGGGCCTTGCACTCTCGCCCCTTTTCTTCTCCGAAACGCCGAAATCCGAGCCTACCTCCTTTTGAACCAGCGGAATCAAATTGCACATCTCCAGTGCGAGCGGCTCTAGGCTAACCTTTGACCACTTCCAATGTCTCCGAGTTGCTGTAGCGCTGGTTGTTATGGTGGCCGTCGTTTCGAGTGAGAGAGTGAGCTCGTCATCTAAATACGTGTAATTCTTTTCAAACTCAGTTGTAAATGGACACAAAGCTCAGCGTTGTGCGGCTACTGGTTCAGCGCGTTGCGTATCATTTAATTACTTAAATGATGCAACGCAGTATGCTTCCCATTCAATTTTTGTCTAGCAACGCTCTGCTCATAGTGTACACATAAGCACAAATCGAATAAAGCAATTCTTTCGTTCACTTCAGTCACGTGCATCGCAGCCCTGTAAAAAACATCCATGGTGTTATTCCGCTCCGCAGTATCTCCTTCCATTTTCTGCGCCGCCAGCTCTGTGAATAGCGAAACCGAAACCAGCGAACGAGCAGTTGTCTGGGTCGTCGCGGGATGGCAGCAGCGTTCCACGGTCCAAAAATGACGTCATGGCGCACGCACGCGCTTCTCACGCCGGCTGCGCAGGCGCAGAAGCATCCGTCTCTCCGTCAACCGGTCTTCCTTCCTCCTCATCCACATGCTGGAGCCGTCCGTGCGACAGTGGTTGTTGTGGCGTGGAGACTTGGCGAAGTGTCCCGGTGCTGCCGCGTCGTTCTCCGGCATCAACCGTTGTCGTGGAAGCCAAGTGTCCGGCCTTTGACGCTTCCTGCCAATCGAAGTTTCATATCGGCCTGTCATGTGGTTGTCGTGACGGGTTTCTCCATGGGATATGGCTACGCTCACGTGCAGGGTCCAGTACCTCAACGACATCGACCCATTCTCGGCGAGCACCAATTTTCCCGAGCCCGCGCGGCCACCAACATACGTGTTCAATGTAAACATCCCTTTAATCAACCAAATCGCTGGCGTGCACCGTCTCCTCAAGGCACCGCATAAGGTGAGCAACAAAATCTACCGACCTAAAACCGGGCAGTGGAGCCGCGCTGCGCGGCTCCACTGCCCGGCTTGGGAGATAAGTTTAAAAAAATTTATTATTATTATTTATTATTCTCGTCTACTTTCTCGCGTTCACCCGTGCCTTAGGGCAGCCCTTCCGTCTATTTTGTCAGCTAATATTGCTTTTTGTTTCCTTGTATGCACTCACTCTGGGCTTCCGTTGCATTAACGACACCGGCCAGCGATTCTTTTGAATCGCCTTCTGTAACCTGCTTATATTGCTCGCACCGTTTTCGTTGCAGTGTACCTTTTAAGACTCCGCCCGTTAAATGACTTCTGTCGAAATGCGCACGACGTAAAATCCGCGAACTTTCTTTCACCTGTTTTACCTTTTTGTCATTATTACATCGTCAACAAAGAAATATTTTGAGCACAACGCTCCCCAGCGATGAGTTCTTGGCGCATCCGTAGTGTATCTGAAGGGGTTGGAGTACAACCACGTGTTAATTCCTGCAACCTCGCTTCACCGTGCCTCTCTCTGCCCGGTTGCACCGAGGGCCTTCTCCTGTCGTCCACACTGAGATGGGACGCGCGCGGTGGCGAGCAAGCGGCAGGGGTCAGCTGATAAAGGCAGCCCGTGAAACGGGGAAAGACATCTCGCGGCAAGGCCGAGCGCGCGTCGCATCGCCACGTCTCTCGGCTACCTTCTCCGGAAAGGTCGGTGCCGCCGTGGTCGCCTGTCGTTGTCGAGCGCTCGTCCCTACGTTTGTGTGTGTGTGAGTGTGTGCGCTATTGCAAGCTCACCTTGCCAGTCTCATTAGTGATGCTGTTCACGACTTTCACCGATAAGACCAACAACCTGGCATGTCTAAATCACAGGGCCCAGCAACAATATCAGGCAACACTCGACTGCGATCCAGCCACCATGCGCTATAAAACGTCGCTGCGTACTTTGTTTCCCTGTGATATATGTACTTTTTCTCATTTGGAAGGAACAAAATAGGGGAGGGGGTATACTTGACAAGCGGCGTGTTGTTTTGCATCCGCGTAGTTGCCCGCCTATTTTCGGATCTTCGTTTTCTCCTTCTCCCGCCAGAAGCGCTGCCGATCACCGCAAGTTCAGGGAAATGCGTCTGTCTTCCCCACCTCCCGCTGACTTATTTTACTTTGGCTTTTATTTTATTACTATTTTATTAATTTTTTTCCAGACCCTAGTGCGCGCGTGAGTTTGTGGAGCGTTGAATTTTCTTTTCGTCGTCTTCGGTGTGGCTTTTTCATCCCTCCTCTCGGCGCTGAGCCAGGATGTATAAATATACATAGCCTTCACTATCGCGCGAATCTTACGAGTCGGCTGAGCAAATTTTCCCCCAAGTGGCTGGGTTCGTACGAAGGCATGAGTACCTGGAGTCCGCAAAAGACGCATTTTATTGTCTGTCCTCCTGTCTGTCGTGCTTTATGTGCTTATGGGACACCAAACCGAATGACAGCAAGGGCAGGTTGTCTTTCGACTGGCGCATGAGGCGTCACGTGGTGGGACCATTGACATACGTGGCGACGCCGTCAGTTTTCTCTTTTCTTCCCTGCTTGTATCCAGTGTGACACAAATTGGACGCGTAACCGTTTATCGTATAGTGCAGTGAATTTGCGACTGTCAGTGAAATAATCCAGACAATAGGGTGGAACCGAATACAGAAACGATTGTCAGAAGTGCGACATGTCGCTTCCAGCGCCATGTCACCTCCCAACGGCGTTGCCGTTGGCAAAAAAGCTGTGACCTTCGTTTCTGCTGTTGGACCAGACGATGCTTTCGGCTTGATGCATGCGCTCGTGTTTAAATGAAATCGAATTGTGGGGTTTGTACCTCCCAAAGCAACACACGGGCTGGGAGAGACGCCGCATCGGGTGCTCTTGTCTGGATTAGTTTCGACCACCGGAGGATCTCTAACGGGCTCGTAAATCTATGTTTATACAGGAGCGTCTTTGACCCCATCGAAATGCGGCCGCCGCTGCCGCGAGCCACAACCTCGCGAGCTCAGCAGCGGACCACCGTAGCCACTGAGCCACCGCGCGCGGCCGGTGCGCTCCGCAATGTTCCACGGAACAGGCAGTATTCGAGCGCTCAGTGCGTAAATCGTTTCACAGGCTAAATAACGTGAGCGCATACTGAAAAATTGGAAACGCAGAACTTACACGGACTGCACGAAAGGAATTGAACAGCGTGGGAAATGACCGATAACTAGAGGTAGGCCAGTATCAACATTTTCGAATACGAATAGTAAGGGTCGAATGTCGAATCGAATATGAAATAGTCAAACGCAGGCGTATACATTTACAGCAGGAATATTTATTCCGGTATTATGTGGTACCATGCCTGTACTGACTAGCGCAAAAAGAAAAGAGCTAGCCATATCAGGTACAAATGATCATTTTTAAGCACAAGATCGCCAATTTTGTCAGTAAAAAAATCTGAAGTTCTTCAACAGCTCTTTCTTTTCTTTCTTCGCAACTTGTGTGCCGTAGACGCTTGAAAATGGGCTGTTCCAATGAAAACATCACTTGTTATAGCGTAAAAAATATATACATGCTACGTGATTAAACGGCCAAGAACAATAAATGACAAAATACAACCAAAATCAGAGGTTTTCAATTAAGCATCTGCTGCAAAGCGTAAACCAGGGCTTTAATTACTCATTTGTTCCCGCATTGCTTCAAAAAAAGTTTGTAGTTCTTTCACTACTGATAATTTGCGATACTTTGGTTAGCAAACAAACAATACTAACCATACTTTAACAGTCGTTTCTTGCGAAATGTTATAAAAATGTTGAATATTCGAAAATACGGAATAGTCCGTCTTCGAATACGAATACGAATGCTAGTGTGAAATATTCCATTCGTATTCAAAACTTCGAATATTCACCCATTCCTAGCGCTAGCGCAAGTTATTTTGCTCTCCAGGCTAATGTCACGGCTGGCTTCAGAGTCGCCCTATGATATTATCCAGTGTAAGACGGCGCTCCTCCTCAGTTTCTGAGCTAAAGGGGGTCGATATACCGTGAACGTGCAACTGACTAAGCTCCGGGTGGGCAAATGCTTTGACCGACCATCAGTGTCTGCTCCTGTAGCCTCAGCGGTCTTATCATCACTCCTCTATATTCGTTTTTTTTTTTTCTTCCTTTGTTTACGGTTAAATACGGGTTTTATTCACCGCCCATTCCGTGTAAAAGAGTGTATGTGCTCCGATATCGCTCGTGTCACGCACGCCTCTGCGCGGCGCTGCATCCTCTCTGCTTTGTAGTCGCGGAAGCGCATGCGAGCTTCCAAAGCGCGCATGCGCTTTGCTGCTGCTTCACAGTTGCTGCTTCACCCGTTGCTGCTTCACCCGTTGCTGCTTCACCGCAACCTCGGCTACGTGTAGTCAGGGCGTTAGCCACATGCACGTGCAGGGCGCGCTGGATCTGTCGCGCTGCACATGGGGTCTTGAAGAGCTTCGCAGGTCTGCTGCTAACAAGAAGAAATACTTGCCGAGCTTGCTATCAGAGTAGCCTGCGTTGCGCCGCACGACCTCTTGGCGAGAGGAAAGTGGAAAGCGCGGGTTTCTTATTACCTCCGCGGTATAGGAAGGATGCGAGCGTCGGTGGCCTCCCTACTGCCGGCGTATTCTTCCTCCTGGCAAAAGTGCCGAACTGATATATCGGTGGCGATTGTAAAACATAATTACGAGCCTTTACACACTTTATCGTGGGCTTGATGCGGACATGAAGTCTCTCTAATTCTTCCGTTGTCAATATATAGCGTAGAGTACATGCATCTAACAGGCGCGCATCTTTTGCCATGAAGCCTCCGCGTCTTCTCCCGCAGTATACGCGTCTGCGTGTGGAGCGGTCTATGTATAGACATATCTGCTGTAAACACGCGCGCTTCGCGAAGCGTTGGAGCCGCACGCATGGAAGCTGCGTAGCACGCTGGCCACGCGCGCCAACAAGACACGGTAGTTGGGTGCTGTGCTGGACAGTGGGTACAACACAGTCGGGGACTGCTCTGGATGGCATGGGTGCACGCACTTTTAGCTCCGTATCCTTCTTAAATTATGTCTGAGCTCCTACTTTTTCGCATTCTCTCACTGCAGTCAAAAACCCTTGTGTAAATAAATGGCATATATCGGAGAGTTGGACTATAGTGACAAACTACAGTACAGGTGTCTTCCTTTTTCCTTTTTTTTTTTCTTGGCAAGACGGCAGTTATTCATTTCATCCAATAAGTGTGCTCCGATAATAAATTTTGCAGCACTAGGGCACCCTCCCCCCCCCCCCCCCCCCCCCCCTTTACCTTCGAATGATCCTTTCAATAGGGTGCACGTAATTTTCATCCCTTAAGGTTAAAAAAAAAAGTATTCAGTTATACGTATAAACGTATTACGCTAAGGTAGATTCACTCCTCGAATTCGTATAAACGTATTACGCTAAGGTAGATTCACTCCTCGAATTGAAAATGGATAAATCTTACATCCTACACAGAATGCCATAAATTACGCACGAACTAAACGCGGGTGGCGACGTCCCACCAAATAAGGGGAAATAAAGTGCTCAACAAGTGTTTAAAAAAAATCCTATCGCAGAATAACTTGGAATTCGAACGAGCAAGCGCCCTATACGTACGGTCATTAGTTCGCAGTGTTTCAGATTACGGTTCAATAGTCTGTGGCTCAGCTTGGCCTTCGTTCCTTCCAAGACTGGGTATACCATACACAATTAATCTTGGCCTTCGGCTTACCACAGGAGAGTGTAGAACGCCCCCGGTACCTTGTATGTATGTAAAAACTAATGTTCCCTCCTTAGAAGACAGACTGAGTTCATTGCTTCTGGAAGCTTATACACTAAAGATAATCACATTAATCCCGTACCGATGTTTTTGGGCTCAGTGCGCATGCAGTACATTTTATACTAACAACTATACTGCTGTCAGACGGCTTCGTCTTAGACTTGAAAACTGTGCCAAGTCAAATGTCTCATCAGTTTCCCTCCACGTACTTTTCTGAAAAGCCCCCTCGCATTACCTTCATAGTTATGGGGGGCGAACAATATTACGCCTCTCCATAGACTAACATTAACAAAAACAAACATTAACAAACAGCGCCTGAACATTTCATTCAGGAGTCCCACAGTCTGAAAGGATCGAAGGTACCACGGTTTCGCTGAATTTTATGCGGATGGATCCAAACCACAGTAACGCGTGGGGTCTGACTCAAAGCGTGTGAGCTTTAACGTTTTACAAGTGCGGAACGTCAAGCCTACCGTGCATATATTCTTAACATACTAGATCCGCTTGATGGAGCAGTACAGTAGCTGAGAACGAACATTATAAATTTGCGTCAGTCCTGTACACACACGCGAAAGCGGGGAAAACGGGTGGTTCCGTTGCGCGTATTAAAACGTGCCATCAATTTTCAAGAACTTACTTCGGATTAGCGGCAGCGACTAGACAAGCAGTTTAATTCGGCATGCGGTAACGGATTATTTGAGTGTCTTGTATGCCATCCATTAACTAGACTGGCGGGGTTATCAGTGCCGCAGTCATTTGTAAACCTTCCTTACCGAATTCCCCTTCGCTGTCGTCATCACAACTCTGTCTCCTTTCTTTTCTTTTTTCTTATTTTTCATCCCGTATTCTCCCTTCCTCAGTGCAGAATAGCAGGCCAGAGCACGCAGGCTCAGACCGACCTCTCTGCCTTTTCTGCGAATCAGTTCTCACTGTTTCATTCACGTAGGATCTAAATTTCTCGGTGAAGAGTGGGCAAAGTGTACATCTACCTAATCATAGCCTAGTTTACACTGCTGAACTACTCGTCCTCCAGATTGCCTACTCGTCCTCAAGATAGCCGTCTGTGGCATCGCAAAGACACTCGCTGGCATTTGTCGGAGGCACAGTTACTACCCTCTTAGTGGGCAAAAATAGAAAGACCATAGCGCCGATACGCTTCCTGGCCAGGTCTTGATGAAGGCAAATGAAGAACCGGACAAGTATGCCAGTTAGGGCAGATTCTGTCGAAAAAAAAAAAAAAAAAAAAGAAACGATTACCAAACGAAATAATTGCATCGTAGAGTTGCGCTGTGTTGGCAGTCACAATGGGACAGAAATACGAATAAGCTCCATTTGATAAAACCAGTTATCGGCGGACGGAAAAAGTGCCGACATTAGGATCGGTACATATCTCTATAGTTATGTACCGATCCTGACGCACAAACACGATGTGCGTCTGATTAACCTCCCTGCCTTTCCTCTCTTCTGTTTCTCTCTCTCTAACGCACAACTTCCTGCTCCGCAAAGTTCTGCTGGTAAAGTACACTTTTGTAATACCGAGAGGGTCAGTTATATCGTGAGCGGCAGCTTCGTGGCCTATAGAAAACACGCATACACGAAAGACGGTTGGGGTTGCCATCTTGAAGTTCCCGCACTGTATACCTCCACGGGACGTTATGCAAGCTTTGACAGTGTCTGCTCGGCAGCACTTAAATGTTGATCTATTAACAAGGATTGCATAACATTCTAACGCAGCCAAAGACTCAACCTAGGTAGTTTTGACTTTTTTTTTTTTTTTTTTTTTTTGGTACTTAAGAGACCCGAACACGCAATGTGTAATAAACTCGATGACGTGACATTGACGGGCCGGCGCTGCTGTGCCGGCGCGAAAGTATAAATGGAAACTTCAGGGCCGTGGTTTTGTAGCGATGCCTTCCGCTCGATTCTATGCCACTCTTACCATCGGTCATTCACGGCCGGCTGATCCAGTTGATAACGCGTGCGGGGCCTCGCTCTGACCGCTGACAAAGTGCGAAACGCGCGTAAAGGAATAGCATCAGAAAACGCATCGCTGCAAAATCTCGGAATTTTCTCCTCTAGTAACCAACATTCATGGGCAAAATAACCGCAGATTCAGTCTAGAAAGAGTACTTCATCACTATAAATTTGCTGTTGCTCTAACTGTTAACTCATATTTTGGTGACGATCCGCTGCGTTAGCTCTGTGGCTATGGTGTTCTGCTGCTGAGCACGAGGTCGTGGGTTCGATGCCCTGCCGCGGCGGCCGCATTTCAATAGGTGCGAAATGCAAGAAACGCTCGTGTACTTAGAATCAGGTGCATGTTGAAGAACCCCAAGTGGTCAAAATTAATACGGCCTCTGTCATTTCCAGTGTTGCTTCGGGACGTTAAACCGCACAATTTATGTTTCGATAACGGGCCCCGAATATGAGTGCGAAACAATGAAGACTTTTGCCCTTGTTTTACGATGGAAATGAGTGTCATTTTACCCATGCTCTCCTACTCGGAGAACAATCTGCAGCACCACCTGACGTTGGTATTACGTTCCTGAAGACTACATAGATTTACATATCATTAAATATGCTTTAGACAAATAGAACGCATATACCAAACCACAACACACCTAACCGGCGACTTCATATTTGACTGAACGAGTAACGTACTGCGTAAAATTCATGAAGAAGGGCGGAAAGAGAGACGGGGCAGAGCGCACTTTCTGCCCTTCATATATTTTGCGCTGTACGTTACATGATCAGTACGATCGCAAGTATTCCGCAACAAAGTACTTCTGGATCATATATATGACATTGACTAAAGTTAATACTTTGTTTTGTTCGGTGCCAGATGACCTTAGTTGCCTTCGCACCAAAAAGAAAAGAAGAAAGAAAAGTAAACAAGAAAGCGAAGTAACAAAAAAAAAAAAAAAAAAAACGAAAAAAAAAAAAAACAGCCTGGCTAGCTTGGGAGCCGAACATACAAATTAACCAACTATTATTTATTTCGCTAACATATATAATCGAAGTGGCGGGGTTTATGACTCCAGAAATATTCACATAATATTTGCACACCAATTAGAGGCGCGGCTTTTTTCACGCTCGGAAAAACGCTTTTATGTAGAATGTATTGAGCAACAAAAAGCTGTATCAGAAGATTTTCATGTTGCTCTACAATTTTCTCACTAACACTTTTCATCTAACAATAATATTTGAGAAGCTGATTAATTAATGAAGACTAATTATGTAATTAGGCGGAATGCAAAAAATAGTCTGAGTATATCCAAGCGACGGCAAACATTACCTTGGCAAACGTTACCTGTCTAGCTACATGACATCTGCATGTTTTTAAATCTAGGTGCATGATAGTTGGGACACCCTGTATATATATATACATACAAGGCGCGTGGGGGAGAGGGGGGGCGGGAGGGGTGTGGTCAGGCAGTGTGCTTGAGTCAGCCACGTGGAGTGCATTTCACCAACAGGACGCGTAGTTTTCATCGACTTGTGCTGCACCCATCGGCGACGACGCGTCCAGCACTAAGCAAATACGATTGTCGGCTCATTTGGTATGCTCAGCCGCAGTGGCACACGGCGGTTATTGTATATATGCTCCAGACGGAGGTTGAGGACACAATGCCCTGGTGTGCGAGCTTCCGCAAACAAGCTGTTCTCTGCACGAGACGGCTTCCGGCTGTCAGTCATCTTTTACCGGCGTGTTGCGTTGGCCTCGGCGCAGTCAGCGACGCGAACGCCTTTGCTGCTCGGCACAGGCTTAGAAGGGTCTGCTCCGCCTGGGTCATTGATTTTGCCGTTCCACACGCAAGGGTTCTTGATGTGTTCGCGCGAGTTGCTGGATCAGTTAAAAAGGATGTAAAACAATTGCGCCGATAAGGGACGATAAAATAGTGTGGCGGCTAGCGCGAAAATGCGGCGTTGTAGCGTGCCTTTTGTGGTTTGTTGCACGCGCAGCAGACCGGGGTCAGGGGGCTCGCGCAGGCGTTGCGCGGCATGCCCGGAGAGCGTGAGTACACACACTCGAGGGCCCTGTGCGCTAATAGCTGCAGCACACGGCGCCGCACGAACTTGTCCCCGAAGCATTCTTTTCTTTTTTGCGCGTGCAACGAGGTCAGTTGTTCCCCCCGTGGAACGGATGTTGACGGTTCGCTCCGCGCGTACGAAGCTGCGCGTTCTCTCTCGTGCTTCGTATACCTTCAGGGGTGCTCTCGAGTGCGCGCCCTGTGCTCCTGAAAGCCTGCGCGCTAATTCCGCTGGCGTGGTCTGCCCTTTCTACCTATATCATCTACTATTTCTAGAGCTGGTGCCATAGTTCCCAGTTGTCTGTTCTTGAGCGTGCCATTTCCCAACTTTCGCACTGAAGTCACCTTTAAGTATACAGTATACTAAGTGTTGACCTTTTTCATTGTTAATTCTTTTTACTTCATGACTGTTGGCGCATACACCTGCGCTGCCTTTTATTTATAGCTACTATTGAGCTATATTACAGTGACCGCTTCCCTTTAGTTAACGCTTTAGTATCCATCGATGTTCCCCGCTATGTTTAATCTATTACAAATCCCGCCCCGTATTTTATGTTACCAGAAATACTTAACTCTATAGCATAAAAGAATCGACGCTGTATACGCCTCAGGTATTCCTATACCGTCGCTGATCCCTATTGCATATCAGCTTACGCCTCCTCAAAGAGCCATGCTAAGCTAGCTTCCGTTTCCCCAATGCTGAGTAGCTGGTCAGAACTTTTATTCAGGCTGACTCTCATAATAAATGTCTCTATATATCTCTCTCTAGCATCTGTCGATAGGGTTCGCCTGCTTGACGTTGCCAGATTGTTTCCAGTGGCGGCTTTTCCTTATTCAGGCATTCTTAGCACCCTCTGCTGCTCGCAGGTCTGACCGCTGCTTGGTCAGATGACCCACAACCGCTGGCTACTGATGTCAAGCTACGAGATCACGAGGGCGGTAGCGGGAAATTATTGCACCAAGATCGCCAATTCCTCTTCTGGCGAGGGAATACCTTTTCGCCGTTCGAAAAACCTTCATAATGTGGTTGCACCTGTGCTACTATAGCCCTACTGGATCTTAGCATGACTTTCTTTTTCCCCCTGTATTCAGGGCTCCACTAAAAGCCGGAAACATATACCGACTTCAACGAGGTTTGAATCAAGGATGGGCACAGGAACCTGTTGCTTTACCTCTACTCCATGACGCCACCGTATATGGACATATATGGATATGCAGCCATGACTTCGCCTTTTGTCGTCATTATAGCGGTTGTTTTCGGTTGTGACGCCGACAGAAGGTGTCTATATATATAGGCGAAAAAGATGAACCAGCAACTGCTGCCTCTGAGTGCATCTCTCAGCAACTGTTCAGCACACCTCAATGTCACTTGGACAGGACACGATGTTTAAAAAAAGAAAACTGCGAGCAGGCAGGGTAGCGGGATGTGCGCCGTATTCGTCTCGCGAAGTGTTTACGCCAGGGC
The DNA here is from genome assembly GCF_013339745.2 of Dermacentor silvarum. Taxonomy (NCBI): domain Eukaryota; kingdom Metazoa; phylum Arthropoda; class Arachnida; order Ixodida; family Ixodidae; genus Dermacentor; species Dermacentor silvarum. The sequence continues at coordinate 132,444,248 of NC_051154.1, forward strand.
CGCGCCGCGAAACATTCGGCCCGTGATTGGATCCTTAGCGGCCCGCGTCTGAATTCAGACATCTGTGGTGTGCTATGGCAGCAATAAGCGCATGACTATATAACTAGCAAAACACAGCAATTCTGTCACCAAACACGACCGATAGACGCAATGAACCGGTGCTTTTGCTTAGGGCGTTAGCCGCTTTTCAATCTTCATAACTATTTACTCATACGGCAGGGCATCAGTAGTAGTTGGATCTAGTAACACTCAACACTATGTAACACTATGTAACACTATGTAACGCCTTCGCAGACTGTGTGACAGCACCCACAAAAACAATGTGTGTGTGTGTTTTCGTATTCTTTTTCTCTCATGCTATGCTGTGACATGATAGAAGAGCACGAAGTAATACATAGCGCCAGTAAACATTCGCCGTATTGAGGACCTGGACGTGCCGGGGTCGATATATGTTCTTCTTCCTCTTCAGCGGTAGTACGCCTGTAGGTACGCGCGCTGAAGCCCGACTTCGCCACTTGTTCGTGACCGCTCTGAGCTTACATGCAAGCAGCACATGCGAAGCTGTGCTGGAAAACGCAGCGCGTGTACACCGAGGCCGATCAACGTATAGCTGTCGACCAGAGTCTGAGGGCTAGGTGTCCTAACTGGCCTTCGAAGCGAGTCTCGGTGAGCGTGGCGGCGCTCTCAGCTCAACGGCGGTGCTGGGCGGTCGCAGGCGGCGCAGCCAGCTGCCACAGCCTAGTGAGGCCGCGGCAGCGCGCTCGCTGACGGAGCCCGCAAGGTCGCCTATTTTCAGGTGGTGCGGCGCTCCAGCGCGCTAGTACACGTATAGTGCAGCCAGGAAGTGCGTCTTTCGTCTCCGCCGCGTACATATAGGCACCAACCGCTGTCGCTTTTGTACCGTGGGTTTCCTATAGTAGCTTGCCTCCTGGCCGGTTGGCTGTTGCTGCACACCAATTAGTCCTGGATTTGATCGGTCAAAGGGGAGAGAGAGATTGTATTCGGAAACCTAAGGCGGGGTAAATTAGAGGGCTGGATGTGCATCAATGACGCCGTCGCGGGTGTATGGTGTAGCCGTTTCTGGCAAAAAGGTATCTAATGAAAGTACAACATAAGTCCGAGCTCGTACGTTTCGGTTCAAAAAGCTTATGCAATGCGCGTGCATGGTCAGGAATCGCTCAGTAACTTACACGGGTGACCAGTGATGACTTACACGGATGTCCAGTAACTTACACGGATGACCAGTTTCCTAAACGCACGTGTCTTGTGGTTCATGCGTGCATTTTGCGGCGGGAGATTTCGTCTGAGGTGGTCCCAAGGCGGTTTATTCACACATATTTGGAAGCCAGAGTGGCGAAATGCAACATTTATATGCCATTGAATTATGTAGAGATTAAATGTGGTTTATACAGTGGCACATCCGAAGTCGGTGGTGGGAAGCCATTCAAGAAGGCAGCGAAAACGGCACAGTTTGGAATAAAATTCGCAACTGTCGTCGGCTTTGTCATCTGCTGCATGTGGCACAGAAAGAGTGTCGTTTTCAGCGCTTGGTGACAGAGCATCCAGAGTGCGCTGCAGCGCAAGTGTCTTTATACGTAACATGAGTGAGATGCGTAGCTTTTGTGTTCGTGGAATACCGGCCGGGGCCGAGCAGGAGAGGGTTTTGAGTTTCGCTCTCCTCGCACGTTACGCCACACGGAGATCGATCATTTAGCCTTTCGACTCTCTAATTATCGTCTCGGCCTAATTGACTTTCTTTCAGGCGTAGCGCGTGCGTTGTTGCGAAATGTTCCGCATCTCGGTTGAAGCCGCCATGCGGCACTATACGCCCAGCGCCCGCGAAAATGGTTCGATCATATTCCAATTCACCGCGGGCCCGTCAGGAATGTTGCGCCACTGGCGCGTATAATACAAGGCCGCCGTCGGCAGCCGCCATGTGTTGCCGGAACGAGTCTGCGTTTCGCCGTTGGTCTCGAAACGAACCAACCGCCTCTCGCTCTCTGACCACTCTGACCGCGAAACGTTGCCGATCGACTGATAAACTGCCTCTCAGGGCCGTTTCCCCGTGTATTCCCCTTGTCATGCAGCGCCATACTGTCTCCTCGTATAATATGGAACTCGTGTCTCCTTTGTTTCTTTTGACGGTCCACGCAATTTGTATCGCAGCCGCGTAGATACTCGGACTTTGCTGAGGAATGAGTGCAGCGGAACAAACAAACAAACAAACAAATAAATAAATAAATAAATAAATAAATAAATAAATAAATAAATAAATAAATAAAATATACAAGTTAAAAAACAAAAAAGACTGTTTCAGCTGGTCATTAGAAGTGATGATACAACAGGCTGTATGCGGAACAAGACAATCTAATTTTCGCATTCGCTTGTGTCTTTTAGACGCAGGAAGCTTATAAACGTTTTATTATTCGCTGTTTGAAGGGCTAAATGGTCGGTCGTCGAACATTTAGATTCTGCCGCGGTGCATGTTGGTCGCAAGGTAAAAAGGTTGATCACGATGTATTGAAGCACTATGCCCGCTCACTCGCGCTACTGGAGCCGCATCTGTGATTGTGCGTAGTATACAGCTCTGGCACGAAAACCATCTTGAAACAGCGCGCAACGGGACGGTGCCACAAAAAGGAAGACGGACACAGGCGTCTCCCTTTCTATTGTGCCGTCCCGTTGCGCGCTATTTCAAGATGGTTCTCATGTCAAAGTACCAACTATAGCCCAACATTCAACTCTTTTAAAATACATGTCTGCTTCTTGTGTATATGATTGTCACATGTTGGAGACTTAACGTCTTATGACGCCGTTCATGTTGCGTGCCTGGTTTTACATTCAACTCTTATAAAATACATGTCTGCTTCTTGTGTACACGGTTGTCACATGTTGGAGACTTAACTTCTTCTGACGCCGTTCTTGTTGCATTCCTGGTTTTTGTAAGGCCTTACCGATCTGCTGTACAAGTCTATCTCTCGCCACTACCCATTGTAGGCAAAACATTACGCTTCATATCGACCGTTTTGGAGTAGCAAGCAAGTTATCGGCCATTGAGTCCTAGAACTTGTTTTGAACCTTCAAGTTTAACGTTGTGTGAGTAAGGTTGTGAAACCTTTTCATGCCGCTTGTGCTTGTGAAAAGACCAGTAAGCAGGCTCTGAGATTTTGCCGCAAAATTCAGATAGTTTGGTCTTCATTTTCTCCAGCAATTACCAACATGTTCCCGCCAATTGAACGAGAACAGGACTTTGAAAGAATGCTTTGCCAGTCTGTAAATTATATGTAGCGTTGCTCTTTAGTGTCCCTTTAATAGTAAATGTGAAAATCTGGGCTAGTTGGTTCTGGTTGACTCTTCAGGGGTCTGCTGCCTTGAGCCTCGTTGTAAGACAGTCCGAGCGGCATCGTGGAAGAAGCCGAGCCGTAGCTAGGGGCCAGGTTTTCGGGGCCGTTACTTCCACACAGCCTTGCACTGCACTGTACTATTGGGAAAAAGCACGGACAGCACACACGATAGACTTTCAACTGGTGCCTAATTTCGCACTTAGCAAATATGTATACTGTACTAGGGAGTAGACAGTGAACATGTAAGCGGAAAACCTCCCTGGTTAGGGCATGAAGAAAAAAGAGGGCTGCAGCGTCCGCAGGCCTTACCACACCGCGGCGCCAAGACATGTGCAGCGACTGAACGGTGCCGCTTATCAATACGACACGACAGGACTGGAGTTCAGAGAGCGCGTGGGTACTAGTACCACTCCGACCGTGATGGCAAAACCAACAGGTAAAAGGAAACTAACTGTCAGCACCGGTAAACGGGCTGAATGGGTGGCAGGGTGAATCATGGGGAGAACCAAAGAAGGCAATAAAAGGTGCAGGCACTGCATTAACATGTCCAAGCGGAGAAGCTTGCGTGGAAGGGAGAGCTTTAGTGAGTATCGAAAGATTCGGGCTCCGGTGGGCATTCACCATCTATACCCCCCTTCACCGGCACTGACTTTACCCTAAGCCAACCCTCCAGAGCCTTTTTCACAGAGGAGCTGGCGCCTCTCCGCCTAGGTTGACCGCTGCAGCCGTTCACAAGGACAGGCCCTTTTCTATATATTTTCTTTCGGGCGGGGGGGGGGGGGGGGGGGGGGGTCCAGATCACGTGTCGCATGCGCGCTCTCATGCCTCCCGTTTGTCCTCCTGTGTTGGTCTAACATGGCTGTTCAGTCCGGCTTAGAGTGGTCTGGCATACGTTGGACGTGGCGCGCGCTGTGCGAGTGGTTCCGAAGCGAAGTTGCCGAGACACAAGCGCGTCGTGCACTCAGGGCGTGTGCGGATAAGCCTGTCGGGCAGCGCTGCTCTGTGGCGGCCGGCGCGGCCGCGCGTTTGTTCGGAGCCGCTGCCAAGTGCGCGTACTTATGCGTGCCGGGCACGGTTCTCCCTGCGCGGGGCGTGTTTGCCACCGTTCCACATGCGCATTTCCTTCGCGCCTGGCTGCAGCGCGCCGCCGGGGCTGATGAACGACGCGCGGCGGCTGTAAACACCACCGAGTCAGCCCACGTGCGTAGTACGTTTACTACCCACGCCAGCGTTGAAAGCCAAATCGTCCGTATAGTATCGCTTGGCTGCACGACCCGAGCGGTATCTTCAATCTGCGGGTGCTGAGTGCATTTCGTCTTTTTCGGGCTCTGGCGAAGTCGCCGTAAATTAATCACGAAATGCTCACTGGCTGTATATACCAGTCTCCACATGTTCTTGTGAAATATCGTCCGAAAAAGAAAAAAAAAAAATTGTCTCTGACTATTAGGCAGTGAAGCTAACTTAAAAGATGATCTCTGCATTGCAGTATGAGTCGGGAATAAAACGTGAAACGTCCCCGTAAAGACGCAGGGGCTAGTGACATTGTGAGGCCGTTGTTACTCACTTATTCAATAATTCTGAATCAAGCGGTTCGTCGGCTGCAGTGTCCAGCCCACACCTAACATAAAGACTGCGCGCTTTGAAACCTGCTGTCACGCGGGAAGGCCGACACTATGTACTATCAATTGGAGATACTGTAAAAGCTTAGCATGAAGATTTCGTGTGACAATGGGCGTGCACAAGGATTCATGACGTTTTGGGAATGTCTAAGGTCTGGGCACGGCGGCGGCCACGAAACCTCGCTATCCAAGACCACCACCGTTTGCATTCATCAAGGAAGCTTCTGAGCCTTGATTTGAGCCTGAAATATTTTCCCATCTGCCTGTGTGACTGGGGATGGGACGTGGCTTTACCAGTGGGACCCCGAAACAAAGCAGCAGTCTATGCAGTGGAGGCATTCTGTGTCAGCCCTCCCCTTCCAAAAATATCCAAGACCCAACGCTTGGGGAGAAAAATGATGGCCACCATTTCTTGGTACGCAGAGGGGATCCTAATGATTGATTACCTGTAAAACAGCAGGGTAGTAACAGGAGAATATTATTCCAACGTTCTCCGAAAACTACTTGCAGTCATCGTGAAAAAACGACGAGGATTGGTGACAAGAGTCGTCTGCTTCTTGCACGATAGGACGCCGGTTCACAAATTTCGCGCTGCTCAGAGAGTGTGCTTCAAGAGTTTGGCCAGCCTTTCTGCAGTCCCGATCTGGCCTCCGGTGACTTTATCTTTAAATCCCTTATCTAAAGAAGCGCCTCAAGAGAGGTTGGACGACCAGCCTTTATCGGAAGAAAGAATTCTGCAACTTCGACGCGACTCAACATCGCATCAGAAGGCCGTGCAAGCGCTCCTGCGCTTCCTGAAGACCACTGGCATGTGTGAACGTCTGTGATCGGAACGCCTCTTCTGTCACCTATGCCTGTGTCTTTTTTTTCCCCCCCGCTCTCTCTCTCTCTCTTTGCACTCTCTTCAACCCCTTTATCCCCTACCCCAGTGTAAGGTAGCAAACCGGAAACTCACTTTTGGTTAACCTCCCTGCCTTTCCTCTCTCGCTTGCTCTCTCTCGCTCTCAAGAGAGGTTTAACGAACGAGATTATACTTTATCTTTCTTTTTTTGTGTGTGTGTGTCTCACACACACACACACACACACACACACGCACACATATATATATATATATTGGTTTTTCAACCAATCGTGATGTTCAACGAAGGCAGCCCGCTGATAGCAAGCATTCACAAACGAAAAGATTCGTGAATTCAGTTCTGGAACCTTCCAGACAAACGGCATAAGTGCATTAGTGTGAGGGCGTGTTATGTTCAAAGACAAATTTGTTTCAGACTCCAGGTAATTTTCTTCATATGCGAGTTGCAAAACTTTCTGACCACCCTTCATAAATAAGCCACCTACAACTTGCTCGTATTGTGGGTTGGGCTCTTACGCATTCCGGACCAATTCACCACTCGCGCACTCTCCCTGTTCGGGGATTTTTCTTTTCGTTCCCGTGATGGGGCGCTTCAGGCCTCCTGGTTATGTGCGTACACCTGCAACATTTAAGCCGCCGCGCAGACGTCGGGAACGCAACACGTATCGCAACTTGTCGAGTTGATCAACTCCTTGTAAATCATGACCAATGTCAGTATTCACAAAAATGTGGTTACGTTACAAATGTTCGTAAGACCGAATGCCAGCCAATGGTGATGTCGGACACATCGTGAAGTTATCGCAAACTCCTATCCAATGGCAAACAGCACTTAGGAACGAAAATCTTTGCGAATTTGGCACGAAAAATTCTAGACATCAACAGATAACGCATCTAGCGGTCGCGAGCTGCAAGCAGATGCGACTTCTGCGGGAAGACGCAGTCTTTCGCTAACGTCCAATTACACGGATGCGGCGCACTAGAAATTACAGGAGGGCATAAATTTTACACGCCCAGCAGCATGTCACGCATGCCATGGTACCATTTTCTTGCGGCAGACATCGCGCTCCTCTTTTTCCTTTCTTTTTTGTCCGGACGCGTGCAAATTTAGTTATGTCAGGCTTTTGCACTGAAAGCAACGACTTACGAAGAATCCACTGCGTGACTTTGAACAGTGGTTGTACATAATTTAAGGATTCGGCTTTCATTCCTTCGAAGCAGCGCGCTTCAATGCTCAGGGTCGTTCACTCTTAGGAGCTAGCGCTTTATTACTAAAAAAGCGCTCATAACAGCTTATAATTTGGAATGAATTAAGGCCCGCGGAATAATCCTTTGTTAATTTATATTGGTGCTACTCGTCATACATGCCACTTTCTTAGGCGAAATGACCTGAGGGTGATAGTGAGGCGTTCCCCGTATCACGAGTGGACAGCCCTGTTACAGAAGTGAATTCGGGGAGGTCTGCGCAACTTTCAGCAGCTACCGTGCCGTGCTGCAGGCTGCAGTATTGACGTATTGGGGATAACGTTCGACACCATCTAAGCAGGCAGGAAGATTGCAAGTCTGGACCCCTGCACTACTGTCACGAGGTGCTGCAGGCGGGGTTTCTCCGGTCGACGATTCACTGCACATCTTTCGACGGCAACACTGCATTTCCTTCGTTTCGCATCTTTCACCTCGTTGCTGGTATTTATGACCGTAATTTGCACTGTGGTGCGAACCACAAAGGTTTCCTCATGAGCCATTTCTCTTAGAGTTCGCGTTCTTGCGATGCTGTCGTGGCTGTAAATATTTTTTTTTTTCCCCGCAAACAGTGCATATCTTGAAGCACATAAAGAAGCTTGGTAGCTAAAACAAAATATTGCAGACTGTATAGTTGCTGAAAAAATGAACTACACTGTACCGCGTAATGATTTTATCTGCTTGCCGAAGTTTTGTATCATATTCAGGCTAGTTAAACTCATTGGCAAGATCGCCGCGTTTCATCTAGCACTCGGAATCCGCGCGGCTTGATAACTTGTTATTTCCGCTTGACAAGTGGCTGGTGTTGGCTATGCGCGGTGGTTTATTCGACAGCTACTCCTGAGTTTCCTGTACTTTGGCCGATGCCACGAACCTATTTGTGCGCGAAGTGCTTCAATACCTTCTCTACACTTTCTTTTCGTTTTGTTTTTGCCTTCAGTTGTTTCTTTTGTTCTTGAAGAATGCATGTATACATATATTTGGTGCAAATTCCAAAAAGGAATAATTGATGCTGTTTTACTTCTTCGGGCCAGGTTTTCACTGGATTAAGTACAAGTCTCAAGGCGTTGTTAGAGATGTTATAGGCGTTTTTTCATGTCTGCTAAAATAAAGAAATTAAATTCTGGGGTTCTGCGTGCGAAAACCACGATGTGATTGTGAGGCACGCGGTTGTGGGGTATCTCTCCATTAATTTTGACCACCTGGGGCTTTTTAACGTGCACCCAATGTACGGGTGTTTTTACATTTCGCCCCCATCGAAATGCGGTCGCCGCGGCCGAGATTTGATCAAGCGCCCCCGAGCTTAGCCGCGCAAACGCCAAAGCCACTACGCCATCCCGGTTGTCCATGTCTGAGGTCCTGAATCATGTTAGAAAAATACATGTGTCTCCGGGAGCAAAAACCCTTTTTTACACTTCATATATACGCTTCCTGTGAAGACATAGCAAATTTAAAGGAGTCTTTTTTCTCTGGGAAACAAACTGCAGGATTGTTTTTATTGATTTTTTGGGACGCGGGTGTTTTCTACTTTTTTTTCTTCTTTTTTTCTGTATGTTGATGTTTCACAGCGAGCATTGGAAGGACTTCGGCATTAACCCAGTCAAAATTAGGTTCCTTTGTGTAGCCAGAGACAAAACCTTGCCGTACGACCCTATTTTCGATTGTGGCTTTACATGCTTACCCCTTTGAGAGCAAGAAAGATTGGCAGGAACGCTGAACCACCGCGAACAACGAGGAGCCTCTTCCTGAAGCAGATAATTCACATACGCAGGGTACATGCGCGCTCTATCGATGCCCTTAAATAGCAGGAAATACCTTGATTTGGGCGAGTTGGTTCATCTTGACAGTTCGTGTGCTTAAACACAGCGCTGTGGACGAGGACGAAAAGTACACAAACGACAGGGTGGGCGCTCAACTTTTAACTAGCGTTTATTTCAATTCAAATTATGGGGTTTTACGCGCCAAAACCACGATATGATTATGAGGCACACCCCTACTAAAAAATCCTGTTTAAATTCAAACAGGGTTATACAGGTTTAAACGGGTTTTAACGGGGTCCTGTTTGGCAACATACAGGTGTAAACAGGACCCGTTTACACACAAACAGGTCTGAACGGGGTCCTGTTTGGCTTGCAAATAGGTTTAAACGGGACCCTCCCACACAGAAATAGGTCTAAACAGGGGCCCCGTTTAGCGAACAAACAGGTTCATACTGGGCACTGGCACCAAACAGGGGCCTATTTGGCCCGCAGGCAGGTTTTAACAGGAAACTCCGACACAGAAATGGGTCTAAACAGGGGACCCGTTTGGTAGTTAAACCAGTTAAACTGGCTCATAGTGGTCCCACTTGCACCAAAAAGGTCTACTTGTAGCTGTCATGCTCGATTTAATGCTTGAACTATTTACGGTAAAATTCGATTTGAAATTGGTACACACGAGCGAGCGCTCCGCAACACCCCAACGACAGCCGCTTCGCGTCGGCGCCGGGGCACAACCAACGGCGCTGCCAAACACAGAGAAAAAAAAAAGAAAGAAAAGGTTAATAAATAAGAAGAAAAACAAAAACAAATAAGCCAAAACGGGATTTGAACTCGCGTACCGCAGATCTCATGGCAAGCGTCGTAACCACTCGGCCACGCAGCCCCGCTGATCCGGCGATTGCTGTCCTCTCTATTGAAAGGAATGTGGCTTGAACCCGCCGTATAAGATGCATGATATCGAAATGCTACCACAGACCACCCATACAAACTACCACATACTACGCCGTCACGATACATGCGGTCACCAAAGGGCCGAAAGTGGGCAAAAGCACGAAAGCATGGTCGCTTTCGGTGCCCCCAGGAGGCGCTGCCACTGCCCCAGGGGCATGACCGTGCTGTTGCTGCCTGTTGCTGTGTGTGCGCGCTGCATTGAGGCAGGTCGATGTGGATGTTTAATCGTGTGTACGCTGTGCCGAGAGAAAATGTCGTGCCCCTTGTGTGCTTTGATGATCACCTAACCCCTGGGACCGCGTAACGTAGCTCGCAGTACCTTTCGCGTGGTTCGCCGATGTCGATTATCGTAGTTATGGCCCGCTTGCGCTTTCTTTGTTCCCGGCCTCTGATAATATCGCATCGGATCACAGTGCACGGAACAATTTGTTGAGCTATTACGTGCTGTAGTTCATCCGCAATTCAACAGTGTTTACGTCGGAAGGATCGTCGTGCAGTCGACGCCGCGACCTGACATGAAGGAGCGTTTGCCGACTACGCCTAGAAAGGTAAGTCCGGCGCTTGCGCGCATTTTTGTAGTCAATGGTTCGTGAAGTGTGAATTGTTATACGGATCACGAAATGATTAGTAAAGCGACCACAATGATAAATGTGTTTTTCGAATGTTCGTTCATGTCGCAGTGCACATTTAGCGAACAGTCTCACAAAAAATGTCCTGAAACGTATTGGACGTTGCCAGGAGCTTTATCATGTATTTACTTTCTGCTATAACGTATGCTAACGGTGATTGTTTGACCTGATTGGTAAAGAAAAAAATCAAGCAGGGAAGTTACTGCTTGTGTACGTAATTTCTGTATAGGTATTTCTAGAAGTACAGCCTTCCGCATTTGTAACTATATTGCGCGAGCGTCGATCATGGGCCATTTTAGAGCCTTCAACGGCGATACTTAGCGAGACCGACAAAAGTAAGCAGAGGCGCATAAAGCACTCTCCAGCGCAAGCGTCATCTGCTAAGCTGCTATTCTCAGGACGACGCACACCCATTTCATAGTATGCTGGTGCGATATAGTTAAAAATGCGGGAGGCTGTACGTCAGCTAACGGCTGCGCGAGATGGTACTAGATTGTTGTGTCTGACGCATGGCCAGATTTTAGCTTGTACGCGAATTCTACTACATATAGTGTCGCCAGACAGGCTGTATTTCTTGTGTTGGGTGTCCTGTGTGTTTTCGTGTGCTTGTAGATGTTTATTTCAGAGAAGCCGAGATTACAACAGCCGTGTTTCTTTTTCATCGAATTTTTTTTTCTGCTGAAAAATAGAGCGTTTGTTCTTGGGGTAATTTCCAGTGCATCGTCCTTCGAGACAATGCTTTGTTCCACCGCATAAAGAAATTCGATTTGGAACACTTCATGTGCTAAGGAATTTTCTTCGTAGTACAATTCACATTTAACTTCCTACAGATGTGCGTTTGTGTGAAGCTTTTGATAGATTTATGTTTGCTGCAGTTTCATTTCAGTTAAATAACCGCTTGTGATGTAACAATCAGATGTTTGCACAACCAGATGCAGCTTCGTGTAGTTTGGTTGTATGAGACTTTTCAGAATGTAACATGATCTTGTTAACTTGCAAGCTTGCAGTTTCAGCAGGGATTACAGTAAATTGGAACATTTCTTATTGTTTAGGGATGTCAAGATTTCGTGAACCAGAGGCACCGCATAGGAACCTAAGACATTTCTGCAGCCGGAACAGCACGGCAAAGCATCTGATCTGCATGCTGCGACAAGGTGTGTACAAAATGGTCCCTGCCACTTACACAAGCTGTAGGTTTTGTTGGTATAATTCATACCTGTCAACTCTCCTGAATTTTTCGTATTTTTCGTGAAGATCTCTAACGAGCATACCAGAGGGGGCACTTGCGTTAGGCCAGTTTGTTCAGATAAATTTCTTAAACAGGCTAAATCGGCAGCAGCAAGAACACTGCAAATGTGCTCTGGTGATATAAACCAGTGTTGTAAGTTCTGGTGTTTCAGTTCGCTGCTGCTTCGTGTGCTGTTAAATAATGGTTAATTATGTGTGTATCAATGCAACAGTGTGGGTGCTGAGAGGAAGCTTTAAAAAAATGTGTGCTATCTCGCCAATAAAAAATTTTTGTCTGCAGAATTTTTACAAAATATAAAGTTCACAGGTTGGCATGTATGACATAATGTACAGCACTGTTGCTATGAGTATGCTATATTCATAACTTGCTGTTTCGGTCTACTTGAATTGCATATTTTGAATCTGGCCTACCTTCATTTTAATCAGTTCATTTAAGTAGCCTCCTCTGAGTTAAATGTAATTGGAGGCTATTGTAGAAATTCATGGTGCTCCCTACTGACTGCATTGTGGCAATTTCTTTAGGGACCATCTTGTGAGGCATGCATATCCTTTCATGTCTTGCTATGATTTGCCCAACAAAAGCAGCAGGGCTTTGGTTACCTTTGTTATTACGCATTCTTGTAGACTTCTGTTTCTCTCTCTTCTAACATATGTGCATGCGCAAATTCTGTGTTCTTAATTATATTTCTGTAAGTTGACCTAATTGTGTATTACATTTAAAAAAAATTTGGCGGGAGCGGGGTTATTGATTCCCATAATACTAGAGAGAAGGGACCTCAGACCAAAAGGCCACAAAAGGTGGCTTAAAGTGTTCGAAGCTCAGAATTTAACATTCTATCCCCTAAAGCACTACCAGTATGAAACTGTTTCTAATTGCTTTGTTTTTATAACCTAGCTGCCCGATTTGCAGCCACATTGCGAGAGAGTATGTTTTTTTCTTGTTTTGTTTGAGTTCTTTTGTTGAATGTTCTCCTTTTTAGTTCAGAAATTTTTTCCTACCACCTCATGCAATACTCCAACTGGAGCCTATGAGGTATGTTTATAAATAAATAAGCAAATTCCTGAGGCATGCAACAAACCATGCAAATCAGTCCCTAAAAAGCCATAAAGAGGATCTATTATTTTCAGCAGCTGCCTCAGTCGTACTGTGCTCACTGGCGCACTGACAAAAACCATTGCAGCAGCAAAGCACTACTCTAAACATTTTCCTTTCAACATTTTTAACTCTCATATGCTGTCTTCTCCAAATCGTGTTGAGTGCATCTGGAATGTTTCGGCAATTGTTTTTACCTGAACCATTATGCAAAGCAATCATGCAAAGGTTCAGCTTGTTGACTGTTGCTTATTTATACCTAGCCTGATCTGTGGAGTTGACTGTATGCTTTCTTTTTTTTTGCATACCTGCCATGGTTGCTTAGTGGCTATGGCGTTGAGCTTCTAAGCACGAGGTCTCGGGATGAAATCGTGACCATGGCGGCTGCCTTTCCAAGGGGGTGAAATGCGAAAACACCTGTGTACTTGGATTTAGGCGCACGTTAAAGAACCCCAGGTGGCCCAATTATTCCGGAGTCCCTCACTACGGCGTGCTTCATGATCAGACTGTGGTTCTGGCATGTAAAACCCCATAATGTAATTTAATTTTTTACACAAGAACTAAGGTTGCTTTTAATGATGCCACCTTTTCACATTACTGCATAACCACAAGTTTGTCGAAATAATTGAACAAATGTCATCAGTCTTCTGTAAAAGCAAACTTGTCTTGTACAGCAGCTCGAATAAGCCATTTTCAGTGCAATAGCAGGCTTAGGATGTTGCTAGAAAATTGTGTCGCATAAGGATGTGCTGCATCAGAAGGCACGTTTCTTGTTCATTGTATTCATTCTAGCATTATCTCATCTCTATGTTCCTTTCAATGGTATTCACTGTGCACACATACTAAAGAGATAAGGAACATCCACAGTGCACGCATACCAAGGAAGTCACAGTCAGACAGAGAGCGATAGAGCACAGCACGCTTTCACTCTCTGTCTGTCGCTTATTTCCCTCACGTGAGCACCACCAAAATGAAGTTACCGACTTGCCCAAGCTTCAACTCTTGTGCTTGGTGTTTTTTGTCTACAAAATGCCCATAATCAAGTCATAGTGGTGGTGATTTTCGCATGTATGGAAAAGGCTTATTCAATTCCAGAACAGCTTCATTTGTTCTAGGCATAGTAAATAATTTGCCAGTGTTTATTTTAAAGGCTGAATTGGTCAAAAACTATTGTAGTATTCCTAATGGCACCCTTTTGCATTAAGTTTGTGCAGATGCTTGAAGCTTGTACTATGTTGATGAAAATAGAGTTGAAGCTATAGAAGCATATTTGTCAAAATGTAGTGAATGCTTCCCAGTAGAAATCTGGAGTTATGCTTCCTGGGACACTTATTGGTTAGCCTTATTGGGTAATGCGATTAGCCTTATCGATGCTATAATGTTGCAGGATGGCCAGCGTTACAAAAAATTACCATCATTGTAAGAATACGTGTTCTGCAATAATATTAGGATTGGCCCCCCCAAGTGACAACGCTTGCTTACACTGTATCTGGGATAAACCAGGTTTACTCAGCTAGACAGCCATCCGTGCATGAGGGGGAGGGGGGGCGGCAAGAAGGGGCTTTCGAGTAATATTCAAGTAGATGGCTTATACATCAGATCTTTCTTACTGTGCATGCTATCTTGCTCAAAGTCAAGTTAGCTGTGGGTACAATGTCTGCATTTTATTACTGTTTATGCCTAATGAAGGTTGCTTTGTTCATAGTGTCACTTTCTATATTGTTTCTCTTATGGCACTAAGTTCACTTGTTTTAATGCTGCTATAGGTATGGCTGGGCCTGGTGATGAAGTGTAAGCAGAACATGCTATGCTGCGAATTGGTGCCAATCTTCACATCCGAGTTGTTCCCACGACAGTCAAGCACCACTGTGATTTGCTTCATTGGCAAGGTAATATACTATGGTGAGCTTGCACCTCAATATTGGTATTGAAAAATATGTCAAGTAAAAGACACAAGAGTTGGCCTTTATGAGAGATACATTCATGTTCTTTTTTTAAAGAGCTCTTTTAGCACTGTTCTTTATGGGCATGTTTTCAGAGGATGCTTATACTCCTTTATTACAAACTGCCATGGAGTTAGTTTGTGTGTTAAACTAACACTCTTTCACTAAGAAAAAGTCCAGTTTTTACTCGCACAGTGATATGGTGCCAAGGACGAAAGGGGTGGAATGGATCAATCTGAATGCATGTTGCTCACACAAATACAAAAAGGGAGCATGGCATGGCTAGCGCGATTTGTTTTACAGTGATGATAAGCAGTCTCAATGTCTAATAATTCTATTGATAGGGAGCTAACACACTGGTTCCCCGTCATTTGAATAAAGAAAGATTCACATATCTCTGAAGCACTCTGGTCCTTATATTTTGCCACATTCAAGTGGTTTTTAAATATGGGTGCACATTGCACTGAGAGCAGTGCAGTACTAATGCCAACTGGCCCACACATCAAGTTTGCGTGGTTACGCAGCCTGTCATTTATACATTTGGCTTGTTTAGCCAATGTAGCATCTACTGCACAATAATGGTATGTGATAGACACTGCACCTGTGTACTCTATGCTTTTTTTGCATTCAATTTTTTTCACCGGTAGTGATGCATGCCTTTTCAATATTTATGTGCCTACACAACAAGCCAAGCTTGTTCTTGGCCGAGAAAGAATTCTAGGAAAAGCCTACGTGCTGCAACTTTTCTTGGAACGAAACTAGCTTGGCTCGTTGGGTTAGGTTAAATGGTTCGATGGGTTTTGGAGCCCATACGGGTTCCTTGCTCACACTAAGACACATAAGCTTGTAGACTGTGCTTCTGTAATTTGTACAGCTCACTGACAGTGCAGGTGCAGGCCTCATGAAAGTATGAAATTTTTGTTTATGTAGCTGCTGTCAGCATATTCTATATTATCATTTGGTCTTATGCATATACTGTTTGCTCTAAAAAAATTGAATTCTTGAGTTTCACATGCTAAAACCACGATATGATTATGAGGCATGCTGTAGTAGGGGACTCCGGAGTATCCCTTGAACCCTTGTTAACTCAAACTCTGATATCTGAACATATCAGTTAAGTCGAAAATTTTTTCGTGGCTCGGTATTGACTTTATGTATATTTGACCTCTTATCTAGCAATGCTTCTGTGCTGTGCTCCGGGTATCTCGAAATCTTGACTGCAACACTGTAGGGAAAATGTTATCACCCAAAGGTTTCCATACGTTGTACGCAGCTGCGATATCTCCAAAAGTTGCAAGATCGCAAGTTTGTAGCAAATTCTGCTTCATTCCATGCCACTCTTGTCATCCACTGTTCACGACCGGCAGAGATTTCATTGGTAATCCGGGCAGAGTGTTTCTCTGACCCCTGACAAAATGCAATGAGCATGATAAGGCCTCCCGCTTTTTAACTATATTACATAAGAACACTATAATATGGTTGTGCATCATCCTGAACGGGACATCGCATTAGACGACTTTTGCACAGGATAGTGCTTGGTGCACCTGAGAGTACTTCTACATGTCTCGCTGATTATTGCGCCTTAGAGGTGCTAAAATGATGCGGGGTGGACGCTCGCACAATATGGATAAAAATGCGGGAGGCTGTACACCTGAGCACCACAACATACATGCTCATGTGTACGCATAGAGTTGTCAGCTTGCTCATCTCCTGTGCTCTGTGTTTCTGTGTGGATCTGCGCGCTAGGCCATACCGTGTGCTGCGCCGAATGTTTGGCACGTTATTGGTATTTTTTTCATTAACAAGTTCAGGGCCATGATCTTGTGGCAATGCGTTGTCTGATGCAATTTCTAATCATGCTTCGTCAGTTGTCATAGTGACACTGTGCCCACGTTATCAGTACGGGTTTGATGGAACATCGTATAACGGCGCTGTGTGAGAACGGATCACAGAAAGAATGCACAGAGGACAATCGCCGAACTTCAGCTGAGGTTTACAGCAGAAAAATTACACAAGCAGCAGTTTCTGCGCAGAAACATTGGACAAAATACCGCCATGGCGCACATTGTGTCGTAACGATCACAACAGATGGTCATGTCATACAACTCTATGGAACATCCTGATCTGCGCAAGATCAAAGACACATTTGTACTACACGTTATGCAATCAAGTTACGCTCTTCAAGCCCGCCAACTTGCAAACCTTTTGCAAATATGTCTCTTCTCTTTTTGACAAATTAAGTGATGCGGTGCTAATGCAACCTTCTCCTTCCTTTTTTCACGTGAAATGCCTCAAGCAATTCACTCTCTTTTTGATCCTTAAAACTTCCTAGTATACAAGTGTCGTCGTACACTGGAGTGCAAGGACACCTTTTGCAATGGTCAGCCGAGTGACCCCCTGCTACGAAAGCCGGCACGGATGCTCGATGCTCCCTCAAATGGTCATTAAAACATCTACCAGTTTGGCTGACATAACACCTGCCACAAGAGAGCGGGTTGTGGTAAACCACCTCCGCCTGGCAGCGTACGAAGCCCTTAGCATGCTGTTTCGCACATTTATGTGAAGTGCGTGCACTGTTCACTGCACGGCAAATTCACCCCAGTTTTTCTGAGCGGAGAACACTATGGGAAGGCCGCACTTTCCGGCCACTGTCTTCAAGTGGTGGGAGAGGTTGTGCAAATAAGGCACCATTAACGGCTTCCTTGACCATTCTTTATCGGCTCCCCTGCTCCCCACACCAGACCTTACTTCACCAAATAGGCTTTCAACAACAGAAGCGATTGTTTCACCAGGGAAACCCACCTGCTTGAGCCTCTTGGTTGTTTGCACTCCGAGCTTTCTGATGCTCACATCACCATTCGAGCGCGGATCTGATACTGTTCAATGCGATGTCTCTTAACAAGTTTTGAGTTCCAATAATCCCATAGTCTCCTCCGCTCGGAAAAACTGGCACGAATGTGCTATGCCGGGAACAGTACACGCACTTCACAAAAGAGTGCAAAACAGCATGTTAAGGGCTTCGTACGCTGCGAGATGGAGGTGGTTTACCACATCCCGCTGTCGTGTGGCAGTTATGTCAGCCAAACTGGTAGATGTGTTAATGACCATTTGAGGGAGCATCGAGCATCCGTGCAGGCTTTTGTAGCGGGGGGGTCGCTTGGCTGACCATTGTAAAGGTGTATTTGCACTCCAGTGTACGACGACACTTGTATACTTGGAAGTTTTAAGGATCAAAGAGAGAGAGAATTGTTTGGGGCATTTCATATAAAAAAGAATGGAGAAAGTTGCATTAACATCACATTATTTAATTTATCAAAAAGAAAAGACATATATTTGCAAGAAAAGGTTTTGAATTTCGCGGGTTTGAAGAGCGTAAATTGATGATGGGGTATAACGTGTAGTACAAATGTGTCTTTAATCTTGTGCAGATGAGAACGTTTGTAGTGCTGTATGACATGATGACTTTCTGTTATGATCGCGCTGACAATGTGCACCATGGCGGTGTTTCGTCCAATGTTTCTGTGCAGGAACTGCTGCAGTAAACCTCAGTTGAAGCTCGGCGATTGTCCTCAGTGCACTCTTTCTATGTGCCGTCCTCACATGAACCGTTATAACATGTTCCATCAAATCCATACTGACAACATGGGCACAGTGTCACTATGACAACTGACGAAGCACTATTAGAAACGGCATCAGAAAATGCATTGCTACAAGATCGTGGCCCTGAACTTGTTAATGAAGAAAGTACCAATAACATACCAAACATTCGGCACAGCCCGTGGCATGGCCTAGCACGCAGGTCCACACAGAAACACAAAGCACAGGAAATAAGCAAGCTGACAACTCTATGCATACACATGAACATGCATGTTTTGGAGGCCAGGTGTACAGCCTCCCCCATTTCTAGCTATATCGTGCGAGCATCCATCACGCGTCATTTTAGTGCCTTTAAGGGACAATAATCAGTGAGACCGGCAGAAGTACTCAGGTGCACCAAGCACCCTCCTGTGCAAGAGTCATCTAAGGTGATGTTCCCTTCAGGACGACGCACGACCATATTATAGTGTTCTCGTGCAATATAGTTAAAAAGCAGGAGGCGGTACCTTCTCATGCTCATTGCACTTTGTCAGGGGTCAGAGGAACACTCTGTCCGGATTACCAATGAGATCGTGGCGTAGAAAGAAGCAGAATTTACTACAAGCACCATCATAACATGTTCCATCAAGCCAGCAACCAACTAGCCCATCTAAGTCTCATAATTATCAGTATGGGATAAACCAGCCAAACATATGCTAAAGCCACTATTCCACAACGGTATTTACTTTGCTGGCAGAAAGGTAGCTTCCAAGTAATTTATTAGCGTGACGTGTCCATGCTGCTTTTTAAATGTGTATTTTATGCTTGTACTACTTCTGTTGCTTTAATACTATTAACCGAATGAGTGATGTCTTTTTGATTATAACACTTGTTTCAGTGGCCCGCTAATTGTGACAGTTTATTCTACCACAGTAATGCATGTTCGCTTAGAATCATAGCCATATTGCCTGAAACCAGTTACCATTGAATGAGATTTGTTAGTATCTCCTATATTCTAAATGCTTACCCATTCTTATCTGTGTGAACATATGCAAAACTGCTTTTGCCTTTGTGTGAACCTGTTGCACAAGTGAAAAGAAATTGTTGGCTTTTCTTTACTTTTTCAGGTGCCCTGCAAGCTCTCACCAAAGCAACACATTCCACTGGTTTTCTGTTAGAGTACCATTATAGAATTTCGAATAAACTATGCTTGTCAGATGTGTGACATGCCCCGTCTTAAAATCAGAGCGCTTCAGTAATAATGTTTGAATGGGTGTACATAAAAACACACGTAAAGTATACTTATGTATTTCTTTTACAAGTCCTCTTCACCCGACGTTTTTCCAACTTAAAATTACGCTTTGCTCTACATTTGTTTTATGCACAAACCATTACAGCAACACAACACTGCAGTAAAATGAGTACAAATGATAAAGCATGCAGTACACCTGCAAGAATTACATTTGCATACTTGTAGTACATATGAAAATGAGCTACCAATCTTTTTCAGGTTGCATAATCTTATAGGTCATACATGTCAAGCGCACTCATAGGTCACACAAAACTCGTTCAAGGCTGATCTCAAATCTCAGTGACTTATGTTAAGTGACATCGGACCAGTCTAAAGAAACCTGGCTCAAATAGGGAAATAAGTAGGTTCGAACAGGGTCAAATGGGAGTGGACTAAACGGGGACAAACAGGTCTGGGCTAAATGGGTTCAAACGGGGGCAAACAGGTCTGGGCTAAATGGGTTCAAACGGGGACAAACAGGTCTGGGCTAAATGGGTTCAAACGGGGTCCCGTTCCATAATCCTATTTGATGAAACCCGTTTGAAATCA
Source organism: Dermacentor silvarum (assembly GCF_013339745.2). NCBI lineage: Eukaryota > Metazoa > Arthropoda > Arachnida > Ixodida > Ixodidae > Dermacentor > Dermacentor silvarum. The sequence goes on from NC_051154.1 coordinate 132,464,349, forward strand.
AATAGGATTTTTTAGTAGGGACCGTAGTGGGAGACTTCGGAAATTTCGACCACCTGGGGTTCTTTAACGTGCACCTAAATCTAAGTACACGGGTGTTTTCGCATTTCGCCCCCATCGAAATGCGGCCGCCGTGGCCGGGATTCGATCCCGCGACCTCGTGCTCAGCAGCCCAACACCATAGCCACTGAGCAACCACGGTGGGTTTTATTTCAATTCGTTTGCCTGCTTTGAGCACTGTCTTAAATAGGTTTGTACTTTTAACCTTATACCTAAATTTGTCTGAAAATTGACTTTATTATGTCCTTTTTTTATTTGCTAGTGTACGTGCAGCATCGTTACCTTCGCGTAACTTCTGCCCCAAATGACATCTGTGCACCGCAATTTCCTTCACCATTATACTTACGTTGATTTGATTCTGAAAACCTGAAGCTTGCCGTGCTGATGTGGTGACCTCTATTGTCTGCTAATATATCGCCTGATTTGTTGCTGATGGTGCGTCACTCAGCACGTATATACATATCTGCGAAACTGATAGTAATCATGTATTGGAAGAAAGAAAACGGGGTCATCGGCTCCGACCACCTGGACAACGCAGAACATTCGCGAGCAGCCTGACCACCTGTGACCTAGAATCACGGAGAGCGCGGATGCAGTATACGACATTCGCCATCCGCTGCGCGCACGGCGGCGCTTGTAGTGTCACAGTGTCGCGTAGCACGTGCTTATAGATCGGGCCCTCGGTACCGTTAGATTGCGCGTGGAAATAAGGGACGTGGTGTCTGCGCCGCAGCGATTTGCAGGGTGCGCGGGGAGGAGAGCCGCGTATCTCGAGCGCAGTTTATGGCCGCCGCTCTTGCTGCGACCGGTGGCGCGCAAGGCCAAGGTCGTCCACTTGCTGGCGTCTCCCGCGAGTGGCCTGTCAAGCGACGCCCGTGGGGTAGAAAGGATCCAGCAAACGGCGCGCTAGCGGCCGACCGCGGCGAGCGTGCCTCGCCCCGGCCGGCAACGATGCCGGGCTGTGCCGAAGCCGGTTCTCCGGTCGCTACTCTTTCCCTTTTGTCGCTCCTCCTGCGGCTGGCTCTGGTTTGGACAACTCCCCCTTCGCTTCCACGTTCTGCTTCAAAAGCGGCGCCGACGCGCTCCAGACGCGTATCGCGACGACGCTGAAAGTGTGCGCCGAGGAATGGCGCATCGTCCGTCTGCGGTTTTCGCCAACTCCACAGTGAACATGACTGCTGGCCGCTTACCCGCCGAGATTTATGCCGTTTGAACGCCCGCGGAAACAGCTGTGTCGGCTGTGTATCGTTTCGGCCCTCCGCTCTTATCCACCGTTCACCGACCTGCATGTGTCAAGCTGTCTGCGCATGTTCACGGGTGTACGAAGGGACAACCGCACGCGTCAGTGTCGAAGCCCCGTGTCTCGCGCTCGGACGAATTCCGAGCCCTCATGAGACCTGTCTATGCTTTCATGCTGTCATCTAGCCAACACGCAATGCAGGTTACCTTGTGGCTTTTTTGTGGCGCCTATCCATGATCGGACATTTGCGCTTGCGATATACCTTTCATTTCTTTTTGCAAAATTGAAGGTGGAGGAAATACTTGGTTTCCTTCTCTGTCCGGTTTGAAGGTCAGCGGGAAGAACTGTTGCGCGACGCTGCGCGGGCCCCCTCCAGCGCACTGCCGCGCGCCTCCTGCCCAGGGGCGGCCCGACCGTCGCGGCGTCCGGGAGCCTCCGTGGCGACGCGTCAAACCGGATCCCGATAGAAGCGCTTCCGATTCATCTCCACGCGCCGCATTCACGCGCGGCGATGAGCGCCCCGGATGTCGTGTGTATCCCTCTCGCTGCTGTGCGTCGGTCAGCCTGCCCCCTTGCGACTCTCTCTCGCTCTCCCTTCTCCTCCCCTCACTGCCCCTTCCCCTTCGTTCCGCTTCCGTGGCATCTCCACACTCTGGGGGAAAATGCCGCCGCTTCGCTCGCGTCCTTCGGGTTCCTGTGTTCCGAGAAATCGCAATTCCTGATCTCGGGCATCGCCGTGTCTTGGGGCGCTGCTTTCAGGCCTCCACGCGCGTTTACACTAGCAGCACGCACGTGAAGCTGCGGTCCCGACAGCGGGACCGTTCACATCAATGATTTTTACTGTTAATTAGGTAGTATAAGTATTCACTTAAATATTGCGTTACGCCGAGGCGCGGTGGTGCGTGTACCGAGGTAGCGCAGCGTCTTGTGCGCTCAGTTGTTTCACCAGCTCCGTTGTGAAGCGCAGTTGCACAGACGTGCCCACGCACGGCAGTGGGCCGGGCTAGGTGTTACAAGAGATGCCATGACAAAAATCACAGATCACCCTTGCGTCACGCCGATTCCAGTTCTGCAGGAGTATGCTTAGGTCAACGCCATATCAAAGCTGGTAACACATGGACGAGCCAGATTATTAAATTAAAGTCACAATACTGTGGTAGCGACATTGAATCATCGTTTTATGGACGGCCCCCGCAGACCACGGTGCAAGGTGATCTTCCGTGGTTCTTTCTACCTAGCACCACAAATTCAACTACAAGGCTACTGAGACTACAGTCCCCGAGAGTCACTTTGTCGCCTACATGGATGCAGTGGCTCTTTCGCGAAGAGGACGAATCACCTTCGTGTGTCCATGTGATCCCGCCATTCGATCTCCCGCACTCACCAGACAGAAGCACCCGACTCGTCCGTACTTGAACTACAACGAATACACGATGCCGTGAAATCTATCAGCACTTTACCTAACATCAAGCCTGTGCAAATCTGCACCAATTCGCTTTGTACAATCTAAGATCTAACACTAAGCTGCTGCAAATCTGCCAACGAACCCGCTGACTGCACAAGCTGGCTCCTGTGGTTACGGCATATATGCGCGACATCTGCTTTGTCTGTGCCTTCTTGGGACACGTGCCATCATGCTCAAGATACTGGGATTGAAGTCGGATGCACTGGATAACTATACAATTGTCGGGTGGCAAACTAGTTCTCATAGAGACTGTTACAGTTCCTGCACGATGTCAGCTGCATTCTTAGTGAGTAAGAGATAGAGAGAGAGAGAGAGAGAGTGAGCCCGGTTGTCTACCCTTCACTGGTAAAGGGGTAAGGTGACTGAACGATGAAAAGGAGAGTTCACAGTATTTGCACGCGTACACATTTACGAGCGTTCATCTTTCTGTCAATCACCGGCGTTCATATAAGCTGGTGGAGCTCAAGCGTATAGCAGCGCTTTCGGTGTCTTTCACATCGCAAACGCAGAAGGCCACAGTCGCAGGATCTTCACAATCGTCTGTTCTGTAAAAAGGGTGGGAGGTCTACCAGACGAGCGTCCAGCTTGCTGCCCTACACTGGGGTAAGGGAAAGGGGGAATAGAACTACTAAAACAGGAAGAGAGGTAGATAGATAGATAAACTTTAATGCAAAGATAGAGTTTTGTCTTGCCCCAATGGGGCATCGCTAATGGTCGGGGCCCCTAGTCCAGGGCTCCGCTGGCTCTTGCCATCTTCTCTGCTCTCTGGATCAGCTTGAGCTGGTCGAGGGCCGAGCTGGACAGCAGTGCCTCCTATTGCTCCCTCGTGGTGTTCGTGTCATGGTGTTCTATGTTGTGTAGCGTGCACTCCCACGTAATGTGGTATAGGGTTGGTGTGGCCCCACACCACGGGCATTCGTCCCTGTAGGCTGTAGGGAGAGAGGGAACACAGCATGCACGCGGGAGAATGCGCAGGAAGACGGTCACTCAGGTCAGTACACACTTCGATAACTGCACTTGTGCGCAAGTAGCTCGGACATTTGCGTCCGAGCTGGGACATTAGTGCCAGCGACTTATGTGTAGCCACTGCTCAATATTTGTGACTCGGAAAATAGTCTGAGTCCAGCCGGTTTAATGTTAGGAGAGAGATGCGTTGAGGTCACGGTGAGAAAAAGAAATATAAGAGTCCTCAGTACGGTGTGCAACGCTTTTCTTAGATTTATTCTTTCTCTTGATAGTCTTGCGCCAATTTCTTCGAATTAAAATAACTATGCACACACATGCGCGCACACGCAAGAGGAACTGAAATAAATTTTGGGGAAGAGAACCATCAGGAGAGTGCTGCCCAACGGCACGCCCGTATGACGTCATTGAATTCTTTATACATGGCTTGCACGTGACGTCACGTCCGCCCGCGCCGCTGCGTCCGCGCCATGCCGGAGCACCGTGCGCGCCGCCTTCGCATCTGATCGCGTGCGCTTATGCGGTCTCACTGTGTTTTCTAAGCGGATTTCACCGCTCCTCGCGAGAAATGCCACCCGTTTACAGTAGGCCTGCGTTTAACGAGGCATTTTACGCAGGACTGATCGGTTCGGCGCGTGCACGATATCAAGAAAAAGTGAAACTGTGCGACGATGTGGACCCGTACACGTTGCGACTGAGTGCGGATACGACGATGGACGTTAGCGCTTTCCCCGAGGTCTCACACGGATGCATTGTAAACTGCCTAGTTTTCTCTTCAAGCTTCGCGACACTGGAGGAAATGAAGGCTTATAAATCGCTTGAATCCCACAACTACTTCACAAGCGGTTGGGTGAAAACACTGTCGGCGAAGCGGCTGCAAGGAGAAAAGGTGCTCCTACTAGGAGATGTAGGCTGCAGCCCCCGTTTTCCATGCCGCATTTTGTTTACAACATTCAGAGGCATTCCCTGGTTAGTCAGTGGTGCGTGCAGGAGACACGCAAGATTGGAGCTTGGTGCAGAGAAGAAACGAACTGATACTGTCCATTTAACAATCACGTAAAAGCGGAGTTTATGTGCTAGGGTCTGAAAATTTTCAAACAGGATATGCAGCTTGCGCGAGTGTTTTGTGGCTGGGAGAATGATGTGCGTACTTTCCATGCTTTATTTGGATCGATATTTCTGCATTGTTTACATGTATGTTTTGATTTCAACAGTTTTCAACGGGCTGTCTGTGTATGTGCGGTCGTCGTCACCGTCGTCGTAGCGGTTTTCGGGTGGCGTTTCGCCGACTCCAAAAGCTCTTGCCGGTGCAGCGGTCACCGCGTCAACCTCGGGAGTCGTTCGTTTAAACCATCGCCTTGCAGCACGCTCGTAGCGCGCAGTGCCTTCATTATTTGCTTTGTAGCCTAGCAAAAGCGTTGGCGCCCAGTCCGGGTTCGTTTCTTCACAGAGCTTGGACGTTCTTCCTACAAATGCAAACAAATGTGATTCTAGTGCAGCGTTAAGTGCGCATTATGTAATATTGCGCAGGCTTAGCTGTTACGAAGTGGGCGCCGCACACTCGAATGTTTGGGAGATCGCCCTTGAGATCAGCACGCTTGATACGCGCAAGCCACAGGCTGCGCCGCTTCGAGCTATGTGCTTTCGTTCGTTCGTCTTGCCATTCCACAACCTTCGGAAGCCGAAAAAGGTTCGTGTTTGCCGACTCCTTCCTCGAGCTGCTTTTACTGCGGTTGAAACACCCAACAACTGCGCAAATAGCCATTGCAAAACAGTGCCATTCGCATACGACTAACAGCGTGGTGCCATATGGTGGTGCTCCGGGTGCTCCGGTATGGCGGAAACCTAACCCAGCATTGGCGGAAGTGACGTCAGTGCAAGCCATGTATTAGGTTAGCTCATCAATTCAAAGGACTTAGAAGGAAACTGTCGAGACGAGACAAGCGGTCGCGGTAACAAGCGCGCAATTTCGGTCAATAAAGCTCTAAAATGGCGTGTTCCCCCTTCCCTCTTTCCTACCACTCTATATGCTTACGTGCGCCCGAAAAGCGGTGTTGGCTTGACACAGCGTATACGTTGTCCTATAGTCGGAGGAGTCTAAATGGTGCGCTCGAGTGACTTGTACTACATCATATTAATCTGCTCAACGTTCAGCGCGCGTCTTGCTTCCTTGTTGTTTAGATTGGGTCGAATAGTGAACTGCATATAATGTTTGTAATGAGCCGCTGTCTCTAAGGGCCCGTTCACACTTGCGACTAGGCGAGGTCGCGCGACCAAGTTAGTCGCAAGTAGTCAATCGTGGTCGCTTTTCTCGAAAGGCGACCGTTTCGGGCCAGTCGCTCGCTGCTCGATTTTTCAGTCTGCGCGACTGCAGTCGCAGAACAGCTGAACCAATCAGATGCGAAGGAACAGGACGTCCGTATACGCTGACGCTTATTTTACGCGGCGATGACATAACAAGCAGACGTGAACGGCATATCGCGAGACATTTCGGTTTAGCGACTCGTCGGTCGCATTTGTCAGTGTGAACATCGTTCGTCTTGAGTATATAGCTTTCTGGTCGCCAGTCGCAATCGGTCGCGGGACGTCGTCTAGTCGCAAGTGTGAATGCGCCTTAAATAGATAGGAATACACTCACACGCGCATAAGGCCTCATTTACTTCAGTACGGCTGCTATCAATGGCGTCTCATTCATAGTGCCAGAAGTCTTGAATCGAATACTTGGTTTCTGCAGGTGCGTGATATTTTGGACCAAGGCTGCATGTGTGCCTGTTTCGAATATTGAGTACAATATTAGCAGGTAGCAATGTGCCGCACCAATATGGCGCTTTATATTGTTCCGTCAATGAAGTCAGGTAATGTCTTATCCGTTCCTTGTCACCCTATGGAAGGTAAATGTTTGTTATTGTAGTTCGGTGTATATATTTGTACTAGTATTTCTTAATCTACGGGAGGCCGATGGAGGAAAAAAAAAAAAAAAAAAGCAAGCGTCCCCGTGTGGTACAGCGGTCATTGGAGCAGATACACGACTTACTGTCGCAACTCACGCTCCGGCTTGGAGAGTTGTCGGGAGATATTAAACAGCATACACGGACTCTTTGTTTCGTGCTAGGAGTTTGCTCTGCCATTTTACGGCATTAGGCACCGCCTGCAGTCACGCTTTCGTCAGGCTGCATTCCCATGACCCGAGGTCATGTTCGGCGGCGACTGGCGCGCCTTGTAAAGGTCGTCGCCAAACATCGGTGACCATGCGCGACATGCTTCCTTCCGTCGGTGTTTTCGCTGTTATGAAACAGCGTCGGGCAGCGTTCGACGGCCTGTCGATTTACTAGCCTTGTGTGCGAAGATCTTTCGTGTTTTTTTTTTTTTTTTTTTTTTTCTGTATTCGGCAGCTGCGCTCACTCGAAACGCCTGTGGCGCTCCGGTAGCCCTCGGGCAGGCTTCTTTGTACCCCCCACCCCCCGCCTTTCTACACACACACACTTTCTGTCGTGTGGAGCATCGCAGGCTCAGTCGACCGGAAAATGGCTGAGTAATTCTTCGGGCTCTTGCGCGAGTCGCCCGCCGCTTCGATCATCGGCGTGTCTTGCGTGCTTGCCTCATTCATGAACGGCTGCTGCTCGGGCTTTGTGTGCCTATGCCCGCTGCGGCGTCGTGTTGACTGGAGGCGAGCTGGTCGCACGGTCTCGAGTGCCCGCGCAAGGCTGGAGCCGGCGGTAGATCGCTGGTCCGCACGTGGCCGGCGCGTCAGCGTCGACCTCGCGCACGCGGCGGCACAAGTGCACTTGTCCGCGCCGCCACAGTCGAGTTCTCGTTAGTTCCGCCTTCGGTGCGCTTCTCGTTCAATGCATTTGCAGCCGTTAAGCGGAAATAGAAAGTACTCATCGGTACTTGCCGCAGTGCCGGAATGTATGTATAAGCGAGGGGCCGTGTTCTTAAAAGCTTGCGGGAAAAGCTAAGTTTCGTGCTTCCGCAGTATTCTGCCGCGAGCGATGGTTTTTCATAAGAGGGCGATGTTCAATTTCTTAATGTTTGTCGTCTCCGACGTTGCGGTTTAAGTGAACTCCATATAGCATGCGCTAGCACCCAAACCTCGCAATTCAAGCCGTCTTTGTCATAGGTCTGTTTACGGGGTGATTGGTAATTGACTGATCTTGTTTGAGGCGGGGTAGTTTATTTATTTATATATTTGTTACCTCTAGGGTGTCGTCGTTGTTCAGCAGAGATTATTTGTCCGGACAAGGGCAAAAAAAAAAAAAAAGCACTTTCACACAGCATTTGTCAGAAATAGGTAAGTTCGCAAAAAAGTAAGCACGAAGTTTTACAAATCCTTAACTCTCCATCCAAAACAGACATCGCAGTCGTGTCAACTTCATCCGTGTCTGTGTCAAACGGACAAATTTTATGTATGAATTTGGTACTCACGTGAAATTGTTACAATGTTCACGAGAGTCTTGCAATAGTCCTACTCACGTATTCCAAAGCTGTACATAATACATCAATTTTCTCCGCTTTAAATATATTATTAAGTGCTGTTTACAGAATTGTGATAACATTTTCATCGCTGAGTTACAGAGCTGTAAACTTGATAGCCGAGTTCTCGAAATATTGCTATTTTCAAGATCCTTTCTTAAGAATTAGCGGCCTGAATAAAAAACCTGCTTTCCACAGTCACTAGATTTTAACGTTTTCCTTTATATGCAACAAAACCTCATCAAAACCGGTGCAGTGGTTGCCGAGGAAAACGATTTCTCCATTTCCCTGTGCTTAGATAGGAGCGGTAGACCTAAGGCTTCCTCTTAATTAAACGCGAAATTCATTTTTGTAAAAATAATTCGATTCACCGTACGACTAGTCGCACCAACAAATCATATAACACATTTACAGCCAAGTTGCCGCCAGGCTTCGAAACAGCAGATTTCAGCAGTCTGAGCAGCCCTCTTTTCGGACACGTTGTCCGACAGGGATTGTTTCTACGCACATGTGTTCCGTGCTTTGCATACTTTGCTGTTGTGTTGCAACTCTTTGCAGGGAACACCAGATTGCACTTATATATATATATTCGCGTATTCGTGTATACTCTTCGCGTAATGCGAGGACGTGGGTTCGTATCCCACATGTGGCCCGTTGTTTTTCATCCACTTTCATTTTCATTTATGTATCACTTCTTTAATTCAATTAATATCTGCAGATAATTTCCCCTATGCTGTCCTTGGTGTCATTATTTGTTGGCTTCTCATGATGTGACTAATAAAAATCAGGCCCCTTGGTTTTCTTTCGTCTCGTTCATATATATACACACGCCATTGTCCTCTCACACATTACATACAGAGATAAGTGACTTGCTTGTGGCCTCCACCGCACCAACCTAGTGTGACTACGAGACTTACAGAAGTGAAGTCACCCTCCTTTATATCCCATCCGCGCAAGGTCAGCGAAAACTACAACGTGGCGGTGCTAGACAGGACAGACAGGACAGGCGTTGTCGTCGTGTATGCACTTTGAAGTTCTTGGTGACGTCAACCATTACTTGTGAGAGTGTCCTGAATTTGATAAAGAGCGAAAAGTATTAATAGATAGCCTGAAGCGCGAAATGGCGCCACACGAACACACAAGTGACATTTTGTTCCAGCAACGACACTGGATATTTAGAAGAGGGCTGTTTCGGCTCCTAGCTCCTCTAATTTCTCCGTGATATAGAGCTGGCGTGTGAATAGTGAGCCCTGGGGGTCGACGTGGAATGGATAGCGCGCCGCCTGTTGCGCCCTTGTGTAAATCCGTCCGCACCATTAGTATTGTGTTACCACATGCCTTGTGTTGCCAGATGCATTGTGACGGGCTTCAGACAATACCGCACTTGATTAGTGGCCCGCGGGTGGAGTAAAATGCCGGCAGCTTTTGCAAGGCCTGCAGCAAGCAGCACTCTTCCTCCTCCTGGCTTTAAGTGCTGCCATACACCGAAGCTGGCACTGCATAAAACCGTCACTTCACTGGTCATAACAATTAGGCACTGCAGGTCTGCGTAAGATAAGAACACCAGCTTGCAAGTTCTTACGACAGGAGACCGCGAGCTACGGATTCTCAAGTATAAGCTATAGTGTTGTTTGTGAGTTTAAACTTGTTTGTAAGCATGCTCTTATCTGAAACTTGAAGATGGAGGTCGAGACGAGGCCAGTGAACGTCTGGGCTTTTGCGCACCGCAAAGCCTGCTCGTTCATGTGCGCCGTTTTGTCGACGTGTATATAGCTGGCGTGCCTAGGTTCGATTTTCACGCCCCCTCCCCCGTCTTTTGCTTCCATTTTGGCGCAGTTGGACGACTGCACGCTGCAGCTGTACAAGATCAATGCGACCGACAACGACTATGGCAGCTACCTGGATCTCGAGTCGACAATCGACGAGCAGGGCGACGACTTCGAAGGATTCCAGGACAAGTGAGTCGGCTGTCTTGTTCGCGCATGCTTTTTGCGGTTGCGGCGCCCCAATCGCCCGCCTATATGCACGCGCTCTTCGTATGTGCGGTGGATCTAAGGCCAGGGTGCGCAACATACATGCCGCGAGGCCGCTCGGAGCTGTTCGCCGCACTGGGCGTTGTGTATACCGAGAAAAACTGCTGTGTTTAAGTGGAGCTGTGTGGCGATCCGAGGCGAAGCGCTCCATTTGTCGCTGGCCCCACATTTATCCCTCGTTATGCGAAAAAGTAGCTAGAAGAGATCAGTGGCAGGTACTGTGCGCCTACCGCAGCACTCTCGAAGGAGAGAGAGATAATTCGAACGGAGTGCCGCGGCGATGAATCTGTTTTACATGTCGCACCGACAAGTGCGGGAACATGATACCTCGCGGGAGATCGCAGCGAGAGAGCACGTGAGTTCGCCCTAACATTGCGCCGTGATGTGCTGCGCAAAAGGCAAAGAGAGAGAGTAAACAGTAGGCATGCTGGTGACAAGCTATACCGTATATCGGAATGCTTTTTTTGTTTTAAGTCGTACCCCCGCTTCGCTGCCTATGCTGCTGCCTTTAAAGGTGTTTTCATGCCTGTTTTTGATCAAGTTGCGATGTCCTATCAGTTGCGCTTCACAGCGAAGTATAGTTCATCTGGCATCAGCAGTGTGCATTAACGAAAAAGTAAAAAAATAAAATAAAAAAGGACATGGAAGGCACTTGAGTTAGCCTTTTCTATACACTGGCGAGAGTGCTCTTGCGCTCCTGCGTTCTGCAGGCAGGCGTAAGCCATGCTTTGTGTTGAGGGCACCGTAAATGGCCATATGAGTCAAACATGATTAAGCAGCGCTAGATACTGATTGTACAAAGAAGTGCACAGGACGAATGTTGGTGCAGCGTTCGTCCTATGCACTTATTTCTTCCTTCGTCCCGTCTAGATTTATCGTTGGTTGATTAAGACTGTCGCACAGTTCAAATTACCAACTAGACCAGCTTTCTTGTCCATAACAGTTCTTCAAGTTGGCCAGTGTTACAGCCTTCGTAGCAGCCTAGTTGGCCTAGTTTATATGCATATATATATATACACTTTTTTGCTTGATTCTGATGTCTTGGGCACAAATTTGTCACCGATTCTAACTAGTGGACTAACCTTCGAAGCTACAAGCAAAGTGTGGGCCTAAAGTACGCAGGACCATGGTCTGAGGTGGCTGTCTCTAAGGTTCATTCGGGTGTGCAGGTGGGTTGGGGTTCGAAACGGTATACGAATTATACGGTGCTGAGGTGCGACAGCATTTGCCTGCGATCTGGCTTGACTAAAGAGCCGTGGTGAGCCTCGTGCGCGTGCCGCGGTTGCACATGAGCCCCCCATCTCTCATAATTTTCGCCACACTGCTCGTAACAATTGGGCCGCAGGTCCGCGCATGCTGCGTCTGCTTTTACCTTGTACTCATACGCGCCGACTACGGGGAGGGGGCTCTGGGGCTCGAGCCTGCGCCCCTCATGTGTCATTACCGGAGTTCTATTACCCACCTAATTTGAGGATTTTCTTGTGTTGCCTCCATATTTTCACTTTTGTTGTGGTTTAAAAGCTTACGGCACTATTGTTGGCGCCGACGTGCACGGCTTTTAATTTATGCTTTCGCTTTATTTCGGCAAATCCTGACAATAGGAGGACAAGCGCATTAGAAGCACCAGCGGCGGCTACCTCGTCCGTGTTTCCTCACTTTAACATTTTTTTAAAAAGTTTCCGCTGAGAACACCACGCAAAGAGACAATATATTCAAATATATACAAAGGACAAAGTTTATTATATTTTTTAAAGAGAAGGAGGTAGTCAAGTAAATGGATAGCCTATACCTAGAGAATGAATATGTTGATGTATGTTCACCTCACTTCAAATTACTTTGCGTGCTTTTTCGACCCCGAAAAAAACCTGCAGACTTCAGTGACCCCTTCGGGAGAGTCTTCTATCAACGGCGTATAAAAAGCGCATGAGTGATGTGTGTCTCAATATTGATTCTCTTTCCCGTAGGCAATGCGACTGGTGACAAAAAAAAAAAAAAAAACAGCTCTTCTAATTATTTACAACATTTGCGCATTAGGGATGGTAACATCGCATCTTGCATGCAGAGGCCATAAAACGGGGTGTTTCAGCAAACACTTTCAAAAACTTTTTAAAGGTTGCCTGTGGCAGATAGCACAATTCTATAGTTCATGAGCTGGTCTACTCGAAGAGGTGGACATTACTTGCACAATAAATTGAAATGCATAATCGACTAATTAAAAAAATTACCAATTAGGTTTTTAACATAATAACTTATGGCCCGTGTTGCAATTTACAAATTCTAGCCGTGGAATTCGCAAGGCGGATGCACTAGGAACTAATTCTCAGGATGGCACCACTTTCGAGATATTAATTCCCGAACATTGCGGAGAAATGCGTTGGCGTTCCAGTTAGTTTTGCGCTTAACCGCCGTGGTTTTTTAGTGGCCATGGTGTTGGACTGCTAAGCATGAGGTCGCGGTATCAAATCACGGCCACGGCGGCTGCATTTCGATAGGGGCGAAAGGCTAGAACACCCGTATACTTAGATTTAGGTGCACGTTAAAGAACCCCAGGTGGTCTAAATTATTCCAGAGTCCTCCACTACGGCGCGTGCCTCATAATGAGAGCGTGGTTTTGGCACGTAAAATCCCATAATTTGTTCTTTTGATACTTTTGTGCTTTGATGCATAAAACGACGTTTTGTTGAGAAAGTGACTGGCGCACCAATGTATTTCTCCGCAAAGTTAGAGAATTAATATCTCGACACTGGTGTCCATCGGGCACGCGACGCAGCAGAGAGGCTCGGCTTTTCTGTACCGACGTGGGAGCGGCCCGCTACGTGCTGACGCGCGTTCCGAGGGACCGTAATAAAGTTTTATCATACCATACCATATACTGGTGTCAGCCTGAGATTTAGTTTAAAGTGGATCCACACTCCACGGCTAGAATTTGTAAATTGCAACATGCACCATAAGGTAATTAGATAAAAACTTAATTGGTTAATTTGTTAATTAGTCGATTATGCATTTCAATTTTTTGTGCAAGTAATGCCCGCCTCTTCGAGTAGACGAGCTCATGAACTAGAATTGTACTATCTGCCTCAGGCCACTTTTAAAAATATTGGAAACTGTTCGCTGAAATACCTTGTATATAGAATTCACTCAGTAACCGAAATGATGCCAAGCCGGATTCGCTCAAAATCAGAATAAATAGAAGTCTAGAAGTCATGTGCAGCAGCGCTTATACTCGGACTCAAAGTACTAAAAAAATAAGAAAGAGTGCAGTTTGCCGGGAAGGCGAAGCAGTATTAGTGATAGTGGAGTAGAAGACAATTACACGAAGGAAGATTCTTACCGTGTGAAACCGTGTAAGGATCGCACCCCTGTAAGGGCCGCACCCATAACTTTACAGCCGATATTAAAAAAAAAAAAAAAAAGACATCCAACCGAGAAGCAATCGCGTTCCGTGCGCTGATTCTGATCGGGCTCAACAGCGAATTGTCGCGCGCAGCGTACTTTCGCGCGTCGCTACTGGATGTCGAGAGGAAGCGATCGCGGAGGTTTACGGCGGATATCATACTTGTAGTTGGAAAAATGAGGTCAAATGGCCCGGTCCCATGAAAGGCTCGTCAAAATCGCGACAGAAAAGTGTGGCCCTTACACGAGTCTATACGTTAGTTATAGTGGCCATATAAATTGTAGTAAACATTCACCTAAAATTAAAATAGTAAGCATAGTGGACATAGTATGAACGGACCATGTAAACCTGTAAATACCTCACTGGATGACCTCGAGCACTCGCTTTCACAACGCAAGCATTGTGAAGAACGCCGGCAGCGGGAGGCGAACGGTTCGTATACAGCCGCGCGATTCACCGCAACTCTGATAATTAGATTCATCATCATTATCTGCCTATTTAAATTTTAAGTCCACTACTGACGGTCTCTGTGAGTGATCTGCGATAACCTCTGTTTCTTAACTCTGCAACACTATAGGGGCGCAGAAAGACAGCCCGGCAAGGAAGGCAGCGCGCATGAAGTTAGCAGCCATCCCTGGTCGCCCTTTATCATTGCACCCGCCATTGATTACTAAAAATTAGATATGGCACGCGGGCCCCATAAGCGTCAGCCGCGGACAGTCATTCACAGTTACGGCAGGGCTAGAGGAGAAGACGCGTTCTCTCCTTCCAATTCGCGTTTGATTACGTGACCTACAACTAAATCGAATATTGAGCGCGTGGGAAATAATGCCCATCAAGCCGCCATCCTTTTCGGCTCACTGTTACGTGCCCACAGGGTATGGGTCGCTCATGTATATGGCTTTTGGATTTAATGCGGAACATCACGGCGACGACAACCGCGACAATTTGCTTGAAGTGTCGATATAATTGCATTCGCCATAAAGCTGTTGTGCATATATATATATATATATATATATATATATATATATATATATATATACATGGGCAGGTTTCGGAAAGCTGGTCCCCCCCCCCCCCCCCCCCGGAATAATGAAAACTTTCCTCCTATGCTTGTACTCGCGTGTTTTCTTCGACGGTATAGTCCGGGAGGTTTCTGTTCGTCTTCAAAGTCGCGTGTCGCAACGTATACTCATCTGCGCCGCCAATGGCCCACCGATGCGGCACGTTGTGAGGCGTCACACTTCTCCGGAGCGGTTTCGCAGGTCACTGGGCAGCGAGGAGGATCACCTTGGCAGGCGCATGGCTTGTCGAGGTTACGCGTCATTAAGTCCGGTGGACCTGTGCAATAGCCCCGCGCCGCATTTGACGACGCCTTCGGTCTTGGCGACAAACGACGAAGGGCGCGCGGTGGCAGTCCCGTGCGGGACCATTACTGGACGCGTGTCGCGGCAGCAGCGCGTGGCCGGCACGAGGGAGGCGAGTGTGTACTGCGGTTCATTAAGGAGCAGCCGATGTGCCTAATGGACGCGCGCGCTATGTCGTCATCACGAGGCCTAAAGCAGTCCTGGCGTTAGATGGGCCGTTGCCTCAGCTTTATTCGTTTATAAAAGAGAAGTGCACGTCGCTTTTTTCCAACATGGCAACTGTGCACGAAAAAGAACAAGAAAGAAAAAAATTCTGGTGAAGGGCCACTGGCGAGGGACAGTCCGAAACCGAGGTCCTCACGCGATGAGGATTCGTATAAGAACGTGCGCCAACCAATTAATGATAACTATTGATAGAGGCACCCTGTGCCGTTCGTGAGAACAGATAGTTAGTGATTCCACCCTCTTGTTATTTGTGGCCAGTCACAGTCGAATGGCAACGCATAGTGTACTTAGATTTGTGTAGGGAACCGTAGCAGTTTCCGGCAGAGATTCTCGTTACATATTTCTGACGCGTTTACACGATGTGCCAATATGACAGCGAACAGATTTCCGTTTAAAGCCGGTACTTGTCCTCGTGTGCGCACTAAAATAAAGAGAAAAAAAAAAAAAAAGGGGGGGGGGGGGGCGTTTCATGAGCACGATTCTTCAACTCGAGAAATGTTCATATAGCGAGCGGCAGTGAATGAGATTCTGACTTACACGCTTACCAGAATCGCGGTTTGAAAATTGAAAACAGATGAAGCGCATGGTCCCTTTCATATTGGCGTATAGATGTACAGCATGACGCGCTGTAGTGGATCGGTGGTTATGGCGTTGCGCTGCTGAGGTTGAAGATCTAAACAGCACTTCTCATAGCCCAGACTGCTATGCCATATAATACCTCACTTCCAGTCACTTATCTCTGCATGTTTTTAGCCAGCAAACCTTTATTCCAGCTTCCGCTCGTCCGTTCTTAACGACACAGGAGGGCATGGATAATGTCACAATTCTGTTCCAATAATATTTTCGCGCTTCGTCATTGCGCCGAGCGGTGCCCCCCTCCCCCCTGCTTTATTACCGGGATCGGCCGATTGTCAGCCTTGGGTTATAAGTTTATAGAATCGAGCTAAAAGGATCGTTAAATTATACCAGCCTGCATGGGATGTACAGCCTCCCGCATGTTTAGCTATACGCGTAGTCGCGCGAGGACACTATAATATGGTCGTACGTCGTCCAGAAGGGAACATCGCGTTAGACGACTCTTGCACAGGAGAGTGCTTAGTGCACTTGAGAGTACTTCTGCCGATGTCTCTGATTATCGCCGCTTAAAGGTGCTAAAATGACGCATGATGGACGCTCGCGCGATATAGCTAAAAATGCGGGAGGCTGTACTATTGTGCTCAGTATGCATCTACAGCGCGCGGCCACTCTGCCACGCGCTTTCGCATTGTAGCTCATACTGAGCGCGATAGTGGCGATAGTACACTTTGCAGTGAGTCTTCTCCTTTACCCGCCGGGGTGGCGCAGTGGCTATGGCGTTTCGTTACTAAGCCCGAGGGCGCGGGATCGAATCCCAGCCGCGGCAGCCGCATTTCGATGGCGCCGATATGCAAAAACGCCCCATGCACCGTGCATTGGGTGCACGTTAAAGAACTCCAGGGGGTCAAAATTAATCCACAGTCACTCACTACGCCGTGCCTCATAAACGAATCGTGGTTTTGGCACGTGAAACCCTAGAATTAACTTTTTTTAAAGTCTTTTTCTTCGATTTGTACTTATTTTTTATATCATCCACTTCGCGCTGAGCGGCCGAAAACAGCGGCGTGCGAGCCCATGACAAAGGGGCGAAAAGTGACGTAAAAATGACCACTACAATGTCTGGGCTCAGTGTTCAGGCCCTCCTTTGTTGCGCCACGGAAATAGCAGCGCCGAGTGGCGCGCGTGTGTCGCTGCGCAGCGGCCGTGTGCCAGTAGCGCGCTGTTCTCCGCCGGTGCACGGGGAACGCGCTGCTAGAAGGCACGAGCCGCGGAGTTGTGAAACTGCGGGTAAGAGCCCCGGCTCAGCGGGTGACCGCGATTGGTGGCCCCCGGCCGACACGTGGCTCGCACGGATCCGGTGACGTCCCCTTCCCCGCCACCCTTGCCCGCGTCTCGTCGTTTCCTCTCGTGGAAACGCAAAAAGAACTAACCGAGGGCGGCGCTTTTTGGCAGGTGGCGGCCGCATTCCTGAGCCGCTCCGCTGGAACGCCGTCCGGCGGCGCCACGCGGCGGAACGCGGGCTCGTAGAAGCGGGGCTCGGGCCCCGAGTTGCGCTAGGGACTAGCGATTGGGTTCACTTTCAGTCTAAAGGTAAATAACTCCTCGCAGTTCGAGAGTGCATTAGGGCAGGTATCGTTGTCTATAGAGAAGATGTGCATTTGTATACACGTTAACTGTTGCGTGAAATAGACAACTTTCCTGCTGCCGTCTTGACAAATAGTGGACTATAAGAGGGGGGAGAGGCTAGGAGCCACTAGAGGCGCCGTGAGTGCTGCCTCGGTGAAAAGGAAGTAATAATGAACTACGTCACAGAGTCCGTGAAGATGTATCGCTCAAATGGAACCCGCAGCGGAGTGTCGCGGTTGAAAATATTTGTTCACCGGGAAGTCGTCGTGGCATGGCGAGCGACGTTTCTCTTCTTTTGATTAACTTCCTCCTTCTCGTGATAAATTAATTTTGTGTGATTCTCATTTTCTGTGATTCATGAGCACATGGAGCTATAACTTGCGCAATGCTTAATTGAGAAACGGAATTTATAGGGAAGGAGCCTAAAAGAACGCGTCAGCGATGCCTTCGCCTAATTTTCCTTCCTTCTACGTAACAGAAATATTTCAACTCACGCAGACGTGGTTATGAAATATGTTATAAGGCTAACCGTACCATGGGTAACTTTTCAACACATGAGCTCCGTGCTGTCACGTTTCCTTCTTGCTTTTTCACTCAGCGTAACAAGTCCTGTAACAAGTCACGACATCGGCTCACATTGCCTCACCATAGCTTTTCCACTTGTAAACCCTGGCGGGTGTTTTGTCCAGTTCTAAGGTACCTGGGTATTCCTCAGCCCTCCGTACAATAGAAAAACCGTTTTACGGTTCCGCGCACGGCTGCCAGGTCAGGTAGCACTAACGTGTCACATGCCTGCATGGGGGTTGCCGCTGCTAAGAACGGGGCCACTGCCAAGGACAGTTGTGGACCCGTATTCACAAAACTCCTCTTACGTAAGAGTGTTTCTTCATTGGCTGGGGGGCTCAGGGGCCCGCCGCGGTGATGACCAATCGCGGCTGGCACTTACCTAAGGGAAGTTTCGTGAATACGGGACCGTGCTGGAGGTGGCTGCTACCGCTTGCTCCTTTTTCCCGTGTACAGTCACATGATTTTACGGCGGCGGCTCGCTCGAGTAGTGGTTCCGTTTACAGACCTGCAAGCGGAACCACTCTGCGCGGGCGAGTAGTGTGTGTAGCCTGAGTACAGCAGCCAACGCGGGGAGGGGTCATCATTATCGATTTTTTTTTTTTTAGACGACACGCGTCACTGGCTTGGCCACGGAAACATGCAAGATAAATCAATTTTACAAGTAACGAAAGTAAGTAAGCTAACCTGGAAATTAAAGGCGAAAGTCGTCTAGCCTGTGCTATCATCAATGCAGTTGACTAAGCTCATATTCCGACTCTATTGGATAGTAAAAGAAAATTTCGTCATGTCGCACACATACCTCCGGGAAGGAGAAGCTCCGTCGTCTAGCTGCAGGACGAACAATACAAAAAAATCTAACTGAATCTGCGGCGACGGCATTGCGTAGCGTTAATTTGTTGTGTTGCTACGGGATCATGCACTGTATACTGCATTTTCACCTCCTACCCCCTTTCAACGCTCTGCTGCGCTCGTGCATCGCCGGGCGTGTGCCGTTCGGTTTCCTCTTCACTGCACTATGGGCCTGACGTCAGCCACGTATGGTAAATTCGTTTGGTGCGACGGCATTGCCGTGGCGCCTCCACACGTGGCGCATCTCCGCGCCTGTACTGTTTTCCGCTCCGTTTATGAACGTCGTCTCAGCCACGCTCATGAAGGATCGCGTCGAGATTCACGCTTGGCATTGCCGGAATAAGGGCGTGGCATCCATGCGCCGACATTGGCTGCTTTCATGTGGTCGCTTTCATGTGGCGTTTCTACGCCGAATATAGGGGCAGGTCTTGTATGTCGAAACCGCAGGAGCGCCCTCTCCTCGTGGTTTGATTTTCATGCCCTCTCCTCTCATGCGTTCTCAGCGAGTGGCCTTTTTCACACTTTTCGTTAATTCACACTCACATCTACCTGATCTTTGGCTACGGCGCTGTGCCAAGCTCATAACCTCAGACGCGATTCCTGATCCGGCCGCGGATTAGGAACATACACAAACACAGAGAAGTCGACGCGTACCTTTTAGTTCGCTGACGTCACGACCGTCGTCTTAGTGTGTTGGGCTGCTAAGCACGAGGTGGCGGGATCGAATCCCGGCCGCGGCAGCCGCATTTCGATGTGGGCGAAATGCGAAAAACACCCGTATACTTAGATGTAGGTGCACGTTAACGAACACTAGGTGGTACAAATTATTTCGGAGGCCCCCACTACGGCGTCTCTGATAATCAGATCGTGGTTGTAACACGTAAAACCCCATAACTTAATTATGTGAAAACACACACACACACACACACACACACACACACACACACACACACACACACACACACACACACACACACACACACACACACACACACACACACACACACACACACACACACACACACACACACACACACACACACACACACACACACACACACACGCACGCACGCACGCACGCACGCACGCACGCATGAACGCGCGCGCGCGCGTGGATGAACGAGAGAGGATAGATTTTGTTAATCATGATATATATATATATATATATATATATATATATATTCAGTTTAGTTAGCGCATGCCTGCGGCAGTTGCCAAAGAGAGGTGCATGCGCTCTGAGCGCTTCGGAAACTTCACAGCAAGGAAACCTCGGGAATTTCGCCATTATAGGTCGCGTGTTCGAAATTGTCATCTTTACTTTCAGTAGCGAAATGTTTATTAGACTACCATTAACCACTTCACATATTGTATAACAAAACGTCTCCTACCGGCTCGAGACGAGCAATATGTGAAGTTATGTGAATTACAGTAATATATACTATGTGATGAACGCATTTTTTCTTTAAACACGCTTCTACTCACGTGTGAAAGTTCAGCTTATTTTGTAGCTACTTTCGATTCGGCGCATCGGTCGTTCCTGCTTGGCGGAATGTCGTTCCACATTACAACCTCCTCGTAGCCGTTCTTTCTATTTCGCGTTATTCGGGACAGCTGACATAGGAGCGCCACATTATTCAAAGGCGTGAACGTCATTGATATAATGGCCCATCGATCCTCTGTTCCCGCTCAAATGAGCGCATCGGCCGTACTACCTGCATAGCGTATAGAGGGTCAGGGCCGTCACACATGAGCTGGCATCTGGGACCGCCAACCACTGGTTGGCGACGCGGCCAGGACCTCCCTTGTCGGCACCCTTTTCAGTGTAGAGTCGAGGTCACTGGGCTGCTTCTTCGATTCGTAACGCGTTATGCCCGGAGTGCGAGCCACGTACATGCGATATTGGCGCTAAAGTTTATCCGTGGAAGTGGGATGTGAAGGGGAGGGAGGGGGAGGTGCGTCGAAGGACGTGTCCGCTCGATACCGTGGCATTATACGGCCACGGTGGTTGCGCAGTCATACACTGAGAGTGCGATCACTGAAAGCAGTAGGCTTGACTTCAGCTGAAGCAGGAAGCATTGGTCGAGACCTCCGGGAGGTAAATGAAGCAAAGCTATGCACTTAACGAACAAACAAAGATGATCGAGCTGCTTTTGTATCAGGGTCTATAGCAACCATCAAACGGCCGCCAGGGTGACTAGCCAGTGGATGAAGAAACTGACGTAAGTGAACAAGATGTAATCAATAAAGTCAATGAATATATACAGAACAGACTCAATAAGCATGTACAGACTATACGTACATGCCCACCGTCAGCATGAGCGAATTAGAATCACAATGTGATACGATATAGGTACTGCCTTCTAGTCGACCGTTGTCTTGCGCCATAGTTTTTTTTCTGTAGCTTCTTTTTTTTTCGATACAGAGGGTAATGTGACTTTTTTTTAACTTCGAAAACTTTTTTTTCAAGCCAATGAAATTTACTCGAATCACATATGCCCAGACAGATGTCATTAAAAACACTTGTAACAATTATTAATTAATTAATTAATTAATTAAACTAATTGTGTAAATAATTTCTTAGTTGAACTTTACGGCACATATTTATACTGCAAAGTTCAGGGAATCAATTGCCATAAGAGTCAAGTTGCGAGTTTCTACATTTCAGTATGGCCATGTATAGACCGAAACAACGGGCGTCAAACTATTCGTTCAGTTTACCTTATTACTAGAGACCGGATTTTAGGCAAATGCCTATTTTGTTCCTTGCGCTCTTATCGCCCCACTTTAATATATGAGCATGCATTAGAGGTTAAGAAGGGCTTTTATGGTGTTTTTATAGTGCCTATAAATGCACATTTTGGCGTTTGTGCCTAAATGCCTATTTTCAATATCGGCGCCTATATGAAGACTATTTAGCCTCAAGTTTTGCTTTCGAGTGCAGTTAGAGACCGTTATCCATGTTACCGGGCAACATTGACTGTTCGGAACTCTATTGGGTTCAACCTATAGCAATCTAGTTCAACCAACTTTCGGAAAACAACCACTAGCAGCAGTGAAATGGGACGCGCCGCGGTTGGCGAATGCGAAACCGCGGAGAACCGTCAGGGGAAAGGAGAGTAAAGAGCAAAAGAAGAAAGAAAAATGTGATGTGCACGCGGCTGTTGTTCTGTTTGTAATTTACTTTTTAAGGTGTTCACTGCCGTCGAGCGTTCCTTCTCAGAGTACAAGATCATTCTCAGTGACAAGAGGAACAATTTTGAATTGATTCCAAAAATGTGGAGATGGTGGTAGTTTTCTATTGTTTCCACAATCTTCACGGTGATTCTTAGACTACGTTCCGCGTGCTCTCCAAACAGATTTCTTGTTTCCAAACAGAAAGGTGCGCCCATCAAATGGGCGGAAGTGTATTTGGCAGTGTTGGGGCGTTTTGCCTGTACAATTCCGATAATGTCATTGTATATGAGAAAATTGCCAAAGTTTTACCTAACAGTCCTTACGTAAGAACATGTTATTTCTTAATAAATTGTAGTCTCTCTTGCATTTATTATTTGTCTGTTTCTGTTGTGTCTTAATTTAGTTGCGTCAGGCAGACATAATGTAGCGCTTTTTTTTTATCAGTATTCCCAGCTTTCAAGTATTCTTTTTCATGCTTGTTTCACTTTATGCAACGCTTGAGTACAGTGGCCATTGAACATGAATATGAGCAGTGTGCTTGTTGAATTACGCCCAATGATCGTCATTATTCCAGCAGTTTTATGGGACAATTGCACGGCTATGTACAACTGTTGGCGCCTTTGTGCCATCATAAGCAATAACATTTCTTGTTTTCCTGTCGTAGATACAGGTCGGGCACGTCTTCGTTTGAAATTATTTGCATTTATGCAAAAATTTATTGTGCCTATATTTACGACGTTGGAGGCCTAATACGTTGATTTGCCTGCCTATCTTTGGCGCCTAAAACGCGCTTTTTTAATGCCTAAAGATCCGGCCTCTACTTATTACACACGCAGCACTGCAGTTGTATGATCGGCTATGTTGGATTGATTATGCAAAATCTAGGATCGGATATCCAGATGACATGATTTATTAGAAATAGTGTATGTTGTTTCTGGCTATTGCGAACGAAACAGTCAGATTTAATGATCAGCAGCGCATGTGCGAATTTCTAATCTAGCTTATTTCAGTACTCAGATGTGACGCTAAGGTATGCAGGCAAAGAGTCGTTTAACACCTTCTCGAGGGCTCACACCTGTGTGCAGTAGAGAACGTGTAAAACGTTGAAAAAAGTGGTTTAACAGCACAATAGTATTCGACAAAATATGAGGGGCAGCGACTGTTCAAGTCGCTGCCAATATGCATTCCAATACAACGAAAACGACTAGTTCTATTATGAACGGTAATGTCAACATCCAAAGTATTAGTTTTGGATGTTGTACATACAGCGAACAGGAGACCACGAAAGGAAGACAGCGGGAAAATGGTGTTTTTTAACGACAGCATGTCCACCGACTCTACATTGAGGATTTCTTTTTTTCTAATGAACTTGCATTAGTTTCAGTCTCTCTCAATTTGGGACGGAACTAGTGGGCTTGTGCGAGTGGCCCTATTTCTTTTGTCCTCCCTCCACACGAGGGACACAGTCGCTGCTCGCGACATGAGCAACGTCCCCTCCTGCGGCTGGCGCGTGGATAATCTCCGACGGACGTCTTCCATCTGGCGCGTCACGGGTACGCGCATGACTCACGCGCCTGTTCTCCTTTGCCGCGCAGGTGACGAGCCGTCCTCACGTCTCCCGGCGGCGTCACAACACGACGGCTTCTTTTCAAGCGAGAGATACAGGCACGCGTTAACCGTTGAGTCAAACCGAGCGTGCACCGTGCCAACGTGTCGCAACTTGCTGGCGGTTTTCCCTGCGGAGCTCGCCAAAAGTGCGCGCTTTGTAGCGCGCGACTCCGTTTATTTCTGGCTCGGTAACACGGCAATCGGTCTTTCTACCGAAACGGTGACAGTGCCATTGCTCCCGATGCGCTCCGTCGTCTGAGCCTGTTGGAGACGAGGCTCTCCAGCCTGCGAAAACCTTTTAGTCGCACACGGCACGACGGTCGCTGGCCCCGAGCGTATATCTCGAGGCTGCGCAGGGGACACAGATAGCAAGTAAATGATGGGAAATTATTAAATTAAATGACGGAGCAATTAAACGACGGAGCTCTTAGGAGGTGGTGTCGAGTATGGTTGCTGGTCTTAAAGACATCTGCATTAGTTGTTTACTGCGCAGGCATGCACCGTACAACGGCGTCGTCTCGCCGAGCTTTTACGCTCCCAGAATTTTGGCCCGCGGAGAAAAAGTGATGCCCTGTGTATCCTTGTAGCCTACCCGTCAGTCAGCGTTGGCCACACTTGCTCTCCTTTGTCACGGCGTCGCCCCTCAGGCGGCCTTGTTGGCGCGACCTAGGTGCTATTCGCGTTACCCCTCAGCGACTGCAGGCGCGTTTCACGCCTTCGGTGCCAATCAGTGGGAGTCGTGGTGCTCAGTCTCTACGACGCCCCTGTCACAAACCTGTTGCTTCTATCGGACAGGGGAAGAGATACTAGTAAGGAAGGGCGCAGACGTTAAAAATGGTTTGTGCCTGACTAGTTACCTTTACACATACGGATGTAGACAGGGAACAAAATACACAGGCAAGGTTGCACAATATTCATGTGTACTATAGGAACTTGCTATAGGAACTTCAGTTCAGTAATTTCGAAGCTCTTAGTATAGTAACACAGCTCCCTAGACCGACTAAAGTCGAGGCCACTCTCCCAGCATAATCGCTTCCGTAATAGGTTTTACGGATCAACGCATATTGACGTTGTGCGTCGAAGTGGGGACAGTGACAGATGTCGTAGTGGCATTACTGGCATTCGAATTTTCTTTGTTTAGTTTGCCCTGGGCGCGAACCTTTTGTGGGATACTTGAGCAAACAACCCGCAACAAAATTTGAACAGCATTAAACGGACAAGCAGCACATTCTTTTTGAGATAACAGTGACATTTGGCAGCGAAATTGATGTGGCTCATTTTACCTGATATAGAAACTTGTCTGACTAAACCTGCACGAAGCGAGTGTCCCTATGTTGTTCTTTGATCGTTTGAAGATTGCCTAAAACATATTCGGAGGCGGAAGAGCGAAAAACTTCACGAACAGAACTTTTTGTAAAATTTGACGTAACTTTCGTTAAATCGTAATAAGGGCTCGAATTCGCGCACTGTTACACATCACTTTCAGTGGCCCACTGAAAATGATGTGTAGCAGTGCGCGCCTAGCTCACTGGGTAGCGTCGTGCATAGCGCGCGACCGCTGCTGCTTATCAAGCGCCGATTTAGTGGCGCCAGCGTTTTGTCAATCGTATTGCATACTGCCTATATATATATATATATATATATATATATATATATATATATATATATATATATACACGCACAGTTGTCAGAATGGCTGGCTTGACGTGGGCCGCACGGCAACTGTGGAAAGGGAGATACATGCAGGGTATACCACTTCTCCAAGTGAACTGGTCAATCGTTATTTGTTGCGGCTTTAATTAGGGAAATGTTTAGCGGGCCTGTGGCGGCCACTGTGCTGGGCGCAGCGACTCGGTGACTGGCATCGAATAGCAGCACGCAGCGCGCTCCTTACGGCCATCTAGTGGCGCGGAAGCTGCGTCCCTTTTTATAGGGCTGCCCTGGATTCCCGTCTAGTCCGCATTTAGAGCGGCCACTGGGATCCCGGCGACGCTGCGTCTCCGTTTCGTGAACCAACGCAAGAAAGGGGCTTCCGGCTCAGATCGCAGCTCTGCGTCTGAGCCCATGGCACATCATTTTAGTCTCGGTGAACCTGCATGGTATAATGTTACTCTCGCTTTCGCATTGTTTCGTCCTATTGCCACCATACTTTATGCAGGCGTGTGAACACAAGCTGTTCATGCGCCATGGCCCTCTGTGGTGCTAAGTATCACCAAATGCATCACCGAGGTTCCAATGGTCGCAATCTTGAGGCACACACACAGCTTTTCCTGTAGAAGCACACAGCAGACCCCAAGTGAAGAGCAAGACGTCGTCTGTGTGCGTCGTGTGGTTCTTTACTGCGTTATCATTTCTTCTCTTTCTTTCTGTCTTTTCTTTTTTTTTTCTAATTCGATCACATTAAGGAAGTCTCCGCGTGATGATAACTCATTTTACCTCCGGACTATAAGCGTGTGACCTAACATCAGTAAGAGGTACTTAGTGAAATTTTGTCAATTAGCTGATTGATCACTGTGATGTGCGTACATTCCGTCGGCCTCACCGTATAATCCGGCAGCACATGTAGAAATCGTTTTCACACAGAGGCGATAAATTATTATGTTTGAAGTAAAAGGGGGTGAAAAGGCAGGCCGCATAATTATTGAAAGGGAGGGGGGTCCATGAGCATTATAGACGTTCAAGCGTGCCTCGTGGCTGATCGCAGCTTCGTGGACTACAACACGGCTCCTGACAGCCGCGTCGGAGACGGACTGTGCATTTTGTGTCCCGTAGCCTTACGAGAAGGCTCGCCTAACTTTCAGCCTCAAGGGCGATGCCAGCCTCCGTACCGGCGGCAAGGCTGCGTGTGCCGATGTTGGTCGCCGGCCTTCGATCACCGCGTCAGGACTATTGTTTCGCTTGCGCGAGTCTGCAGCGACCGGGGTTGTCGTTTTCTCCCTCTTGCCGCTCGCATCTCAACGCAAACGTTGGCATTCGCCGCGGACTCTCATGGCACCGAGCGCTGTGCGCGTCGAGCAAAGAGAAGGGCGCGCGGCAAGATCTTTTACCTAATTTTCGACGTCTCTGTTAAACTAACAAATCGCGTCAAGGCATGCGCGAAAATCTGGGGTCTCAGTTGAGCTCGTTTTTTCATGGACTACACCCTCGGAGTCGACAGCCCGGCTCATCTTCGTCGTATGGACTTTTAGACCGAAATGCTTTATCGGCGCCAATTGGTAAAATCTGACCTCGCCGCCGATTGTGCGGTGATATTTATGAACGATTCGGCAGGTGTGACTATAGGCTGCCTTGTTGCACACTTTATGTTAGCAGTAGCGTATATATATATATATATATATATATATATATATATATATATATATATATAATACACGAATGCAAAGCACAACTTCGCGGTTATCGATGGTTTATTTGCCTTACAGTTTCGGTCGGTGGACCGACCTTTTTCAAGGCATACAGGAAATTCTCGCAATAGTTTGTTGAAATGTTCAGGTAGAGAAAGATTATCTAAATTCGCTTCGCCCATTGAAAAGTCCAGTTACTACTATATATATATATATATATATATATATATATATATATATATATATATGAGATTTAAATATATGGTATATAAAGGCCTAAACCATTAATCTGCTCCCAACGGTTGTTCGATTTTAACTTTCTCTATTACTCGTAAATACAACAAACCTCATAACTATATGTTGAATGTGTTGGGAGTGATACGATTTCCTCGATCCGATCCGGCGTATTTAGGATATATTAACGCTTCATATAGTGTGTGTGTTCGTGCAAAGTGTGAACGTCTCTCCTCCTTCTCATATTTCAGTCATCTTTCCCCTTTTCCCAGTGCAGGGTAGCCAGCCAGGCTCAACCTGGTTATTCTCCTTGCCTTTCCCTCATCACTTCTCTCTCTCTCTCGAGAGAGAGAGAGATGTGACAAGGAAAATGCAGGGCCGAGACCTCCCGATGCAAGCTCCTTCTTAAACTTTTTTTTTTTTTAATGACATATTTCTCATAGCTTCTATCGGCTGCTTGCCCTCACTATGTCTTACTCGTTTACTGTGCCTTCATTGAAACTGTAAAGTACACTAATATCCCCTAAGCGTAGGAGTTGCGCAATGTTCAGCAGTGGGAAGGAAGGCAGTGCCGCAGCTGCAACAGGACGGAACTGTGGAGCTGAGTTTCTGTTACAGTGAACCAGGTGGCCCTAATAACTGTCTCATTGTCTCGAATTTTTGTGCCTTATGCTATAAAAAGTATTTCTCAAGCAACACTGCTACATGGTAGGACGTATGTTTCTGTTACTGGCTCCAGTTTGCAGACATATACAGCGACAGAAATATGCGATGCACAATCACAATAATTCGAACGCTAAAGAAGAAGAGAAAAAATAGAAGAACACCTTTTACGCGCCTTGAAGTGCGATCTGGCATCACCGTGTCGCGCGTCTCCAAAGCGTCCTTTGGCATCAGAAGCCCGCGTCCGAGAATGGCAGTGTTTTCATGCACTGACGGCCGAACCCGGAGACGCCAAAACCCCGTTCTAGTTCATTTTGAGTCATTCGTGTTGCATTTAACAGAGAAAGTTAAAATCAAACGACCCTTGGCAGCAGATTAATGGTTTCGGCCTTCACACATATTTTGCCAACATTTTTGGAATGTTAAAGAAAACCTCTGATTTTGCGTCTCCGTGTTGTGCATGCCAATGAAAGACAAATCATTCAGAGCGCTCTTTTTAGCCGTGGCGTAAGAAGCATCGGAACCTTCCAAGCAGAGATCATCGTGGTTCCATGCCAAAGCCCCCGAAGACATCAGTCTTCGAATGTGTACACTGGGCTCGAATTCTCTATATGTACGTTAACCTACCGACAAGTGTGGAGACCTTGTTCCACCGTCTTCGCCTTTGTGTTGCTTACGCAAACTATTTTCATTTGAAACTACACCGTGTGAGGACTCCAAATTGCGTGATTCGCGAGGAAGGTGAAGAGATTATGTATGTCTTTAGGTATATTGCGATCACTGCGCAAGCACCGTTTATCCATTCACACTGTACTTGGACCACGGCCTGCTCGAGGTATTCTAAAACAGGGTGTTTATTGGAGGAGGAGGAATAAACTTTATTTAGAGAAATGTGTCGCGAAAAGTTTTAAAATTTTCATTCGAACGTGTGTGTTCAAAGAAAAGTTTAGCGTATATTCCGCGTTTATTTATTTATTTACTAAGATAGGGGTGATTGTGATTTTTTAAATTTATTTATTTATTTGCTAAAATAGGGGTGATTGTGGTTTTTATTTATTTATTTATTTATTTATTTATTTATTTATTTATTTATTTATTTATTTATTTATGTTTTGTGGTCTTTCATTGTGCGAATGCCCGTGTGTTCCTTTTTTTTTTTTTTTTTTCCCGGAATGTGAAATGTAGCCGGAGGCGTGCTCCTTCCAACCGACACACGTCACGGGTGCCTTTAAGGCGGCGCTCTTAAAAAAGCCTGGCGCGTTTTCAGGTAGTTATCATCATCACCAGCAGCGGCCGCCGCCTAATTTTATGTCCATTGCAGGACGAAGGCCTCTCCAAGGATCTCCAATTACCCCTGTTTGCCCTAGCTCTTTCGAAGTTATGCCTGAGAATTTCCTGTTCTCATCACACCACCTAAATACTAGTTGTCGAAATTTCACTAAATCAAGCAATTTGCTTCTCCCTGCATGCGGTTGTTTCCGTACAGCCGAGTGTCAGTAGAACGCTGGATAATTATCTATCTATCTATCTATCTATCTATCTATCTATCTATCTATCTATCTATCTATCTATCTATCTATCTATCTATCTATCTATCTATCTATCTATCTATCTGATCAATCAGGGGTCATAGCCTCGTGCACATCATGGCCGGCGCTGTGCCGTGCGTTGGAACCTCGACGCTGCTCGCGCCGTCGACGCACCGCGTCCATTGTTGTCGCCGCCGGCAGGAGACAGATCTCGGCCACGTCGGACGCGGCGCCACTCGTGCAGCCAGCACGCGCTGCTGCCGCAGCGGTCGTCCCACAGTTCTCGCCGGGCCTGACGCAACAGCCGTCACGTCATCGCCGCCTCTTAATTCGACGCCCGCATTTGCTGCGCTCACCCGCCCCCCTTTCCTCCCTGCTTGGCCCGCGGCGCTCGTGAGGGCGGATTAACGGCGCGACGGATCCCGCGCTCTGTTCGCGGCACGCACGCCTCGCGGTGAGAACGCCGCCGTGAATGATTGTGCGCTGGCCCTGCCGCGTATTTTCTCGTTCTTTTGCCCTAGCTTTCTTCACCTCGTCTTTTCTGTATACCCTTTCTTTTTCGCCTCGCTTCTTGACCCGCGCTCTTTTTGTGCCCGTCGTCGGTGAAGCGCTCGTGCGAGGCTTTGTCCCGCGGCGTGCCTGCTCGTAACCGCGATGCGAGCTTGTCTCCCGCGCTTTATTGTCTCGGCCTACCGGTGTAAAGTCGACTGGATAATATGGCGGTTTGTGGCAAGTTCCGCGTTCGCCTCTGCCGTGAGACCTCGCTTGTTTGCAAATCACGCGAGTTCCGACAGGCCGCTCTTTTGTCTGCCGCTCTGTTCGCGCGAGACATATCGGCGGCGAATTTTGTTGTTGCGCCGCCGAAGGTTGGCCGTGGCTAGCAATATTTCAGGTGTGGCTACGATGTATACCGGGTAGACCGAATTTTCGTTTTCGCGAGCTCGCAGCAATTAGCAGGAACCGGCGTCGATTGCATCGCACCGGGGTATCTGCGTACCCGTGGAGCAGATCTTCAAGTGCACCTCTGATAAGGCACTTTGCTAGTCTGTGAACAACAACAACAACAACAACAACAACAACAACAACAACAACAACAACAACAACAACAACAACAACAACAACAACAACAACAACAACAACACGCATGATGTACCAATAGACGCAGCAATGCCACTCTACCCTGCCGCGCAACTTCAAGACATGAAATGCTGGGGCTCCCTAACGTGCACAGAAACGTCAACACAGGGCCATTTTGTTCACGCTGCGACCATTGGTATGCGGCTGCCGTAACTGGGAGTCAAACCCTCGACCTCGGGCTCAGAAATGCAACGCCATAGTTACCGAGTTATGCTTGGAACGGCGAGCTTGGCGCGCCTGAAGAAACCCGTCATGGAATTGCCGCAGGAATGGCAAAATGACATTAAATATAGAGAGTCGATGACAGCTCATCGAGCAGGATCGAGGGCTTGAGTTATCCTCTGAGGCGAGAAATCTGTTGCTAAGACGTTAGCGCCGATAACGAGTAAAGGCCTTAATAACGGGCTCCTGCGAGCCTCCTCTGGCGTCGCATCTATCAAACACTCTGGCACTGGCGCGGTAACTGGGAACTATCGGTGCGTGTTGTGACGCCAGAGACTAAGCAGACCGCACTTTGACGCGGAGTGTCGCGTACTCGCAGCACAGGCGCACGCGTATTCGACTGACGATATAACTTCCATGTTGAAACGGACGGCGGCGCCATGAGGCGAAAGCGCTTCACCGTCGGCTTCCGTAACTCGAGACGAAGAACGGATGGAGCGTGTGAAGCATTTATCAGTGGCGGGGCTTATAATAGGAGCAGTAGCGGGAGGGCGGGGCAGTGCGTTATCGCGTGCCACTCGTATCGGCTGCGATTCATCCAGAGGGTTAGCAAACACACCGCTCTCCGGAGAACGACGACGAGACGCACCCGTCGCGCAGCGCGCGCGCTGTTGTGTCTCGCTCGCCCGCCGAACGGCGCCCGAGCCGACCGCAACGGCCCGGCCCATTTGAATGGCGCATATGTAAACTACCCCTATTATACAGCGCCGCTCAGTTCCGGTCGTTTGGCAGCTTTGTCGCTCGCTCGCAACAAGAGTTGAGGAATGCGTGCCACAAGCGGATCGGCGCGATCGCTTCGTGCCTTTCGTCTTTCGGAATGTGCGCATGACGCGCTTTTCAAGTATAATCTCTCGCTCGGAGGTCGAGAGCTCGGCTGGATCTGTTATCGTTTCGCGCTGCAGATCTTTTGCGTTTAGCCGCACATGTTTTCGCCTCCTCCTGCGCCATTATGTTCGTGATATGTCTGATCGATTAGCATCGCTGAGTCGTTTTATATGGGCCATGCAGACATCAGCATTGTCACGTCATCTCACACAACGTGTGAATCTTGTGCGGTGCAGGCTTTTTATAAAGCGTTGAGGTTGTAAACACTTGCCGACAAGCGCATTTACCCGCCGATGTTACTCAGTGGCTGTAAAGGCTGATTCACACTATAGGCCGACACGACACTGATTTTGGTCTGCCGACGGTTGGCGACATTAGTTTACAGGACGGAAAACCCTGTGGCCAATGGTTTAGAGGAACGAAAATGCTGTCGCCAACAGTCGGCAGACCAAAATCGGTGTCGTGTCGGCCTAGTGTGAATCAGCTTTAACGTTCTGCCGTTTATATTCCGTGAAGTGGCAGCCGCATTCCGTTTGGGCGGAGTACAAAAAAAAAAAAAAAAAGTGTACCGTGGTTTGGGATGGACGTTAAATTACTCCGGATGGTCGAAATTAAATCCGGAGCCTCCCCCCCCCCCCCCTCCCCCCGTGCACTACGGTGACTTTCATATCAGTGATTTGATATGGGACGTTAACACTCGGCGTTTAGTAATTATAATTTTTATGCTGAAGCGCATAAGGTAAGCGCTGAAGCGCTTAATATAAGCATTAACGTTCAGTCCACAAATGTTTTGCCACTTCCAGGATTGCCAGCTTAATGAGCTGGAGCTTATCGCCGTCCTCAGTCCATTTCCTGGCATATCGTATTTACATAACACGTACGTTTCGTAACAAGGTCTCACTTTCGCGATCTCTGAGCGTCCTGTCAGCACTCCGATAGCGCCCTTTTATTTTACGAAGCCTCGTTATTAACTCACTTCAGGTTGCCAACGGTAGTCCTCTATACTATAGTTGTTATCACAGCTTGTATCGACAATCTGTGCGTATACGCCGCGCGAGCGCAAATCCTTATCTTTTTTTTCTGTTTTGGTGCTGTCCTTTTGTGGCGAAGGGCAACCGGGTGAGCGATGTATTCTTTTTTCACGGGCGGCATGGCCGCACACACGCGCTGGCTTTCGTTAATTTGTCGTATACTGAGCGCGTCAGTTCCGCCTACAACACTCGAGCAATGCGCTACAGAGCAAAGCGCAATCTCAAGGTAACCACTGTAGCTCTATTGCTTATCGATAGCCGTTCGTGGATAACTTCACTTTCACGTGACCTACATAGTATAAATAACATGCAATACGGCGCCTCACTGGAGTGACGGGCGTGGTGCTAATAAGTTCTATGTAGAACAACGCGACGTGAAAATTACTCTTTGTGCCATTACTTTTGTCACATCTATTTCCACTTGCTTAGACAACGAGCGTCAACTCAAAGTAACACTACTGAAAATGAATGATCAAAAATACAACTGCTGAGTTCAAGTACGCTTCTGTACGTGCCAGTGCCCCGTAGAGTTTCCCTACAATAATTACTAGAGGAAACTCGGGCACTGCGGTCGCTCAACCACCATGGGAATGATGCACATATATTTCTGTCTGGCCTTCGTGCTTGGGGCTTCAGACGTTCTTGCGACTTCGTTTATTACGCTTTGCCTGGGTTACTTAAATTGGCCTAAATTTCAAAGCAGTTTATAATTTTTAAATTTTTTTTTACGCAGAGGTATAATAAGACTATGCAAGCGTGCATAATTGCTACTATAGTTGCAGTTGCTCCGTTTATCCGTATGCGTCCGTGGTGTAATGATCGCAATATCGGGCTTCTGTGCTAGAGGTCCTGTGTTCGAATCCTGCCAGCGGACTATTTTAATAATGTTTAAACATTATTGTGTTTTAATAATGTTTACTTATCTATAACGCAGTATTTTCTTTGAAAAATTATGTCTTCGCAAAGTCACGAAGCCATTGAATGCCAGAATGACGAAGTTTATAAGCGAATCCATGCATACTAACCCATCATTCTCATGCTGGCTGCTCCCGTATAGACACTATAGCGCCACAGTTCCCTCTGGTAATTATTGTACGAAACTCCATGCTAGTGACCCCAGCGGCTGACACCGCGCGCACTGGTTTACCAAACAATGGAGGCTATACTCTCGAAGTATTGCCTTCTTCGCTGCTGTTTTGCAGCGCGCCACGCAGCCCGAGGACTATATCGAAACATTCTCTGCGGCTGACCGAGGAAGCCTTTTGGCAGACGCGCGTACCGCTCGACCCTCGATGCCGCGGCCAAACCGAGCGTTGCGACGGTGCAGCCACGCGCGCGCACGACCGAGGAGGTTATTCAGCGGCGCGGCCGCCTTTCCTGGAGACGCGCCTCGTGGAAGATTGTCACGCAACAGCTGGAGTCCCCTCGCGCGCACGCCGAGCAAACACGACCAACAGGAAGCGCAGCAGGCGTCCTTTGTCGCCCGAGGCGGCGTTCGAACCCGAGGAGGCGACCCTGTCGCCGCCAATGAGTGCGTGGCCCGGAATGCCCGCCGCCGCCGGCGGCGCGGCTTCTAAATGCGGAAGCTCCTGCGCGCGCCCGGGAAGGCACCGCGCGCGCCAGCGAGTCGGCTTTTGGGGGTCCAGTGCGCGCTAGAAACGCGTGCGGCCTTTGACAACGCCGCGCACTACCATTGGCACTATACGCGCGCTTCCTGCATCGTCCTTCTTTTGTGGTTTATGTCAGCCAACAAGAGACTGCAGCCGTTTACCAGTGGTATACTGTCAAAGGAGAGGGAGCTAGACTCGCTGTTACTGAAGGGGGCTTTACGAGCTACCGATCTGCGCTCGGCTACGTGTGCCGCTCGCTCCTATTCGCTCGTGTTTGACTTTGCGTTTGGAACGAAATGCATGCCGCAAAAGCTGATGCTGACGTCTTTCCGCCTTTTCTTTTGTTCTTTTTTTTTGTTCTTTTTTTTTTTGTTCTTTGAATCTGCGGCCGGTCTCGTCGGTTCAACAGCTAACCGGTCGTGACAGTGCAAGCTCCAGGGTATAGTCACTGAAAACGAAACACCGGGCGTTGTTTCCATGCCCGTTTTACTGCACCACGCGGGCTTGACTCCGAAGCGTGTCGCTGCCGTGGTGCTTGTCACCGGCAGCGCAGTCAGCGAACGTAGCGCATTTATTTTTCTAGATGCGAAACTTACGTGCTGCCTATAAATAAATGAAAATACGAATGATATTTGCAGCCTGCATGGGGTTTTTTCATGCACCACCGACGTATAGGCGACATTCTGCAGATGAATAACGCTAGCTGAATCATAAACGAACCAATGGATATCTTAAGAGGGCAAATGTTTTTCTTTTCTATATTTTTGAAGGTTGGTCATCAGCAGTTGGATGTGTTGCAGCTTATAGGCGTGCGAAAAACGAGAAATGGAGGGTTGGGGGGGGGGGGGGGATGCGTCGTATTGTCTGGCCTCACGTAACTCAAAAATAAAAAGAAGCAGTTCGGAACATTGTCATGAGTGTCTTAGTTTCCTAATCCTGTATTTTGGATGATAGGGAAATATTCGTAAATCGGGTATCTGGTAGCTTTCTAAAGTATGGAGCAAAAATGAGCCGCTGACGGCACAGAAAGTGTGGCCGGTTGAGCAGGAGGAGGAGGAGGAGGAGGAGGGGGGGGGGGCTGCGTTGTCGGAAAGTTATGCCCCGCCCCTGGCGGGTACTTCTGCGCATGCTCCTATGTGTTGCTGCATCATGCCTTCCATTATCGTATGTGGTTGGACCCCCATAGTGCTTTGTGACCCACCTATTGTTTTCAAGCCGTAACCTCGCGCATGGGCAGCGCTTCCGCAGTCGCTACGGTGGCTGATGATGCCGTGCAGGGCGGAAGACGGCACCTTTTCGCGGTCATCGCGTGGGCGCAGGTCCCCGCGTACCGCGGGTGTGCTGGAGGTCACCGGCTCCCGAAGCGGCGGCGTCGCGGATTCTTCGACCCCCGCTCATTAGGCGCGCGCCACCTGCGTCATGCAGCGCCCTCTCAAGTCGCTGTGGTAGGCGGACAAGGTAGCCAGAGGGCTTCGCTCCTGTGGTGA
Organism: Dermacentor silvarum; assembly: GCF_013339745.2. Lineage (NCBI taxonomy): Eukaryota > Metazoa > Arthropoda > Arachnida > Ixodida > Ixodidae > Dermacentor > Dermacentor silvarum. The sequence goes on from NC_051154.1 coordinate 132,500,048, forward strand.
TATATTAGGAAACGTGAGGGAAGCGGGCTCTTATTTGTCTAGAACTTATTCCAGCGACAAGCTTGAAGAGGCACACCCTTGCTTAATGATGCTTGTCGCGCGGTAGAGCACTGCACGGGCCTGCCCGGCCCCGTAGCTTGAGGTTCGAACCGAGCCCGGCCCGGGCCCGCGGAAGGAAGTCTGTGTACGCAAGTGATAAAAAAAAAAAATGTGGTTGATCCCTCTTATATAGGAATCGGTATAGAACACGAAAGTGAAACGTGTCTTCACAGAAGTAGTGTAATGTTTATTGCACATTGATATATAATGTCTATTGGTGTTTTGTGGCTAAAGCGCCCTTAGGCGTTGATGCACCCACGCTGACGCCTGGTGGCACGTCTCCTCCATCACGACTACCAACGTCGATGACCATGAGCAACCGTCGTGCATATGGAAGCTGCACTACGCTGCACACGCTAGCACAACGCGAAAGACGAAGCACGTAACTGACACACTAATACAACGCGCAAGACAAAGCACGTAACTGAATCGTCACCGAGTCAAATCAGCGCGTACAGCGCGTCGTAATTGCAGCCTCCGCGATCAACTTCAGAAACATTTTCAGAGCTAATTGCGGAGGCCACGCTCCGCTGTGCTGAGTGATGCCAGCGTCCCTTCGAATGCTGGCATCGAGGCGTCGTAGTGCTGAGACCACCGAAGCGTTCACTGTCGGTGCGCGTTAGTGTCATAATGCAGTACTTCTCTTTTCTGCTCGTAGGCGGCGGCACCGCCCCGAGCAAGAGCGCGGGTACACGGAGGAGTGTTAGATATATAAGGCGCGTCTGTGTAGCTCTTTGCAAATGCGTTTGTGGCGCAATGGGTTAAACGCTCGGCGATCTATCGTCGCGGACCGAGAGGTCGCGGGTTCGATTTCCAAATTTTGCATGTTTGTGGAACTTTTTCTTCTGGTTTCTTTCTTTGTATTATGTTCTATGACGTATTTCCGTGACGGAAATACGTCAGTGAAGTCTTGGTGGACCCCGGCATAAAACACTTTCGTGTTAAAAAAAATCATAACAGGTGTTATATCGAAAGACATTACAATGAAACTGCAACGACAATAACCCATTACAATAAAAACTTTTTTTTTCTACAGAGCAAGTGTACAACTAGCATGAAACAGCCGAAAAAAAGCAAAGGCTTGGTTAAAAATTTCTGACTAAGCATTTTATTTAAGGTTTCGTACATTTTACGTCTCAAAGCACTTTGAGGTTTGGTATGCAGATTTGTGAAATGGTTACTGAATAATAAATAGCTCTTGCAGCAAGAAAAGCCTTACAGTTATAATAGGTGTACCGTAAGCAAAAGCAGTTGCAGTTTCAAACGCCCATATCTTACTTGGACGCGAAGGTCAAACTGTCAATGCCGCTCCCTACACGCGGAGGTCCAGCCTCTGAAAGATCGTGTGCGCCGCGCGCGGCCAAATTTGCCGAAAGAGGGGCGCTGGATTCTGCACCACGATAAGGCTTCCCTACGCACTCTGCATTGATATAGTGCGCGAGTTTTTGGCACGTAATTCCATCACTGTGCTTCAATGTCCTCCCTACATTGACCGGATTTAGCCCTCTGTGATATTTTTTTTTTTTGAAGCGCTTTGCATAAGAGGTGCTTCCAGCAAATGGAAGAAGGGGTGGAACCAGAGTCTAATGGGGAGTATTTTGAAGGTGACCACATTGATGTATATGAAACTTTGGGAAATATAGCTCGGGCGCTCCTATCTAAATACATTGGAAAGGAGGAATTGTTTTTCTCGGCAACAAGTGCACCAAAATTGATGAGGTTTGTTGCATTTAAAAGAAAAAGTTAAAATCTAGTGACTCTTGGTGGCGCAGTTTTGATTTAGGTCGTTAAGGTTTTAATAAACATGGGCAAAAATCGCAGATTCTGAGAAAACGAAACTATGAAGTTAACAACAACTCAGCAATGAAAAACGATACCACAATTCCGTAAATTGCACCTTATAATACATCTAAAGCGGACGAAATTTATATATTATACATGGCTCTAAAAAAAACACTAATATTTGAGCTGAACCTTTGCAAAACTTTTGTAAACTATGTAACAAATTCACGTAAGATCTAAGTTGATATATCAAAATTGTCCGCTTTGGATGCTGTAACGGATGCAGTTTACAGACCTGCGACATGTGCTCTTAGTGCAGAGCTACAAATTTGTAAACTTCGTGCTTCTATTCTTTATCAAACTCACCAATCTTTGAAAATTCCTTTTAGAACATTCAGGAACTAAATCGAAATTCCGCTTTCAACAGTCACTAGAATTTATCTTTCTCTCTCAAGTGCAACAAATTTCATTAAAGATCAGCCCGGTGGTTATCTCAGAAAGGCGTTTCTGCGTTTTGCATGCATTTGAATAGGCAGCATCGGAGTTGGGCCGGAGCTAAGCTTCCTCCTAAAGCTTGGTTACTCAAGCTTCGTGTAGGGCATGTCATGGCGGCTGTACGGTTCCACTGACAGGGATGGGCACTCAGTGCATCCTGTGGAGCCACAGAAACACTGAGTCATTTAATATTGGACTGTTCCTCCTTCAGTAGGCAGTGGTCTGCACTTTACAGAGACTACCGATCGCTTGGCTTATCATGCGCTACAATGGATGACATTATATTTCCCACTGACCCTGACCCTGACTGGGGACCCTGATCATGAAAAGTATATTTACAGAAAAATAAAAATGGGTTGGAGCGCATACGACATGCATTACCAAACCATGACCAGCAGCTTGCCGCTATCCTTGTCACTCTCTTGAAAAGAAAATTGTAAAGTCATTGCGTTCTACCGGTACCAGTATTTGGGGCAGAAACTTAGAGGGTAACAAAGAAGCTTGACAAGAAGTGAAAGACCGCGCAATGAGCGATGGAATGAAAAATGTTAGGCATGGCGTTAAGAGGCAGGAAGAGAGCGTTGTGGATGAGAGAGAAATCGGGGGTAGCCGATGTTCTAAGTGACATTGAGAGGAAGAAATGAAGCTGAGCAGGCCATGTAAAGCGTAGGGCAGATAACCGGTGGTTTATTACGGTTACATAATGGTTGCCAAGGGAAGGCAAGGGCAGTCGAGGACGGCATAAAATTAGGTGGGGTGATGAAATGAGAAAACTTGCAGGCGCAAGTTGGAATCAGCTAGCGCAAGAAGGGGGTAATTGGAGATCGCAGGATCGAGAGGCCTTCGTCCAGCACTGGACATAAAAATAGACAGATTATTATTATTATTATTATTATTATTATTATTATTATTATTATTATTATTATTATTATTATTATTATTATTATTATTATTATTATTATTCTCTGTGCCACGTCTAAGATTTTTGAGCTTGCTCTTCACAACATATTGTCTTTTACTGTGATGAACTCATTGATTGCGAATTAGCATGGATTTCTCACCGGCCGCTCCACTATCACAAATATCGAAAGTTTCATGACACAGATCTCTGCGCCGTACTTCAGAGGGGGTAAGTTGACACCCTTTACTGTGACCTCAGCAAAACCTTTGATGTAGTCAGCCACTCACTGCTTCTGATCAAGCTTACGCACTGTGCTGTTCACTCGTCGATTGTCAATCTCTTGCGCAGTTATCTTCATGATACATCATCTTATGTTAACGTCAGCGGCCAAACGTCTTTTTTTTACATGGCAACTAGCGACGTCCCTCAAGGATCAGTACTAGGACCACTTCATTTTTTAATTTTTATTAATGACGTTTTTTCAGCTTTTCGGAACTCTTCTTTCCTTCTATATGCATCAAGATCAACATCAAGATTTTAAGGAAAATTCACACTGTTGATGACTGCCGCACCCTGCAGTCGGACCTGTTTTCTTTTTCTAAATGGTGCAACGATAATAACTTAACCTTGAATGCTGCTAAGACAAAGTCATGAGTTGTACTCGCAAAACAGCAAGCATTTCTTTTTCGTATTCTGTGGATTCTGTTTCGTTGTGTAAGGTCTGAGATCAATGATCTCGGTGTACACTTTGATACAACCTGGCACTTTTCTGCTTACATTAAACGCGTTGCAATGCGGGGGTCTCTGGGCTCTGTTTGCAAACTGTTTGCAAACACCGTTCCGCAAGTTTTACACAACAATCTCTCTTCCTCAACTCGAATTCGCATTGATCGTCTGGAATGCTTTTCTAGATACAACAGTGACATCATAGATCGGGTCCAGAAAAAGTTTCTAAGCATATATCATGACCGCTTTGCTAATAAGGACACTGAACCTTGTTCTACCATTGTTGGATTATTGTCATTTCCATTAATTCGCTGCCTACGTAGTCGCGCTGACCTTCTGTTTGTTTTCAAACTACTTTACGTTATCCTCACCTGCCCCGAACTCCTCAGTTCGATCATGTTTCGTATTCCGCGCAAGATCACCAGAGAACACAGACCTTTCCATGCTCCTGCCTGTCATTACCAACACTCAACTGTCCACAGAATACTGAGCTTATTTTCATGATCTCGATATTTTTCATAACTCGCTGTCATTGCTCTTTTCCGAGCTTGCGTTGTTGTGTCATAGTTTCACACATTGCTCAACTGTTCTTCCCTCCTTTTTCGTTTGTATTCACCTTGCGCCTTGTTGTATGTACACTTTTCTTTTCAAAATTGTTCGTTGTAGGGATTTTTTTTTACTTATATTCCCCTGCAGTTTTTTTTTTAAATATATGTGTGCGCCAGCACTCAGACCTTGGGGTTGTTCTCGGGCACGGTAAGTAAATAAATTATTGATTAATTGATTGATTAAATTTTATATATATATATATATATATATATATATATATATATATATATATCAAGTATACCAGGCAACATTCCGTATTTACTGCCCGGCCTTGCTGCATTAAAGACTGTCCTATGGCTCGACTCCAAAAAAACATGTAATAAGTATTCTACCTGTATTGACATATTTTCGAGTTAATTTTGTATTAATGCAGATAATCATGTTATATGATTAACTCCCTTTCACGCCCGCCTCCTCGCTTTCTGCTTCCCTATTTGTTTCTCCATCTCACAGTTTTTTGTTTACCACATTTGTCTTATCTCTACATTTTTGCTCTCGTATTACTCTTTAAATTCACCAATACGAATGCTCCGTAGCTATTCCTGGGTACTATAATAAACATCTTATTTATTATTATTATTATTATTATTATTATTATTATTATTATTATTATTATTATTATTATTATTATTATTGATTAATTGATTGATTGGTTATTATTGTCATAGACGCCGAGCGATAAAATGTAGCCGGTCGTATACGATACACCTGCGAAACGACTACCTCGGTTGGATGTCTGCGGAAAAAAAAAAAAACTACAAGCTCTTTAAATGAGCGCTCAGGCGCTCAGAATATTCATATAACACCACTTTATCGAAAACACAGAGTATATATTGTGTACATGATGAAAAGTATACGGAACGATGGTGTCTACTGCGTTTCGCCAGTACATTCTGGAGCCAAGTACGACGCCAAGAAGTGATTAGAATGGATGTGCTTCCGATATACATCTTTATCCGCGTTGCTGTTCGCCTCTACGACATGTCAAAGTGTCATTTTGAAGCAGCCTTGCGGAAACCGAAGTTCTACCAACCCCATCTTGCTGTTCTCTTTTCAGACGGCAAGGTTACCCTATTACAACGTGGGTTGCCCCTAGACAAGTGTATTCAGCGTACGTTACATGCTGTTGAAGAATAATGAAAATTTGGTTTTACCATCGTTGTCCAGTGGCTACTTTTACATATCGGCGTAGCAGGCAACAAGGCCGCTGACAGTCTTTCGCGCGAAGTGTTGCAGTTCAGTCTTCGAAGAAGGCTCCTCAGGACGTTAAAAAAATCTTGATGAAGCAGGCTATCTCAAGCCACTTCCGCTCGTTGTGGTCTCCACGGCACCAACCTTGTTTGACCATAGGACTTCACAGAACCGAAGCCGCTCTCCTTTATCGCATCCGGCTGCACAGGGTCAGCGCGAACTCCAGCGTGGCGGTGCCAGACAAGACTTAGCGCGTTATCGTCGAGTGTGCATTGTCAAGCACTTGGTGACACCGACCATTATTTGTTACAGCATCCTGAATTTGACGCAAAACGTAAAATGTTAATAGATTTGGAATGAAGCGCAAGATGGGCTCCACACACAAACGCAAGTGACATCTTGTTCACGCGAGGACACTGGATATTTATAGGAGGGAGGTGCGTCGGCTCCTACTAAAATTCCTCCTTGGTACAGAGCTAGCGTGAATGCTGAGCCGTGTGGGTAGACGTGGAATGGATGGCGCGCAGTCTGTTGCGCCCCGGATCAAATCTATCCTCGCCATCAATATTCTTTGTGTTACAGGGTGTCCTTCTTGTGTTGTCAGATGGAATATATAGCGCGCTTCGGACGCTATAGCATTTGACAAGCGGCGCTTATACGAAGAGCGAGAAAGCTACCAAAATGGATAGTTGCAGCCCATAACAGCCTCCTGCAATCGCCGTTGTATAGCATATATGGTATCAGAATGGTGTGACGCTTTTCATATATGCGCAAATCTGTTGGGCCTTTCTCTACGTTTAGGCATTATTGCAAGTCAAAGCGGCGGAAGGCGAAGACAGAATAAGTATAAACATGAAAGGCGAAGGAAGAAGTAAACAAGCCGTAAGTACATCCGCTTTTAATCTAAGGCAGCTGTCGCCACAAATGTTATAGGTCCTTGTATACATGGCAAAATTGGGGGTAGCGCCTCTTCAAATCTAACCATTGTCGAACCGAGCACCTTTCTGCAAATGTATACTTCAGTTGGAGGTGAGATGAGGTGCTTACAGGTTATTTCCACGTCGAAGCCTTGCCAATCCCCTTCATGTGTACGCACCATTTCTGTCAGACTACAACGACGACGACGACGTAAAGAGGAAGAACAGGAAACATATCATGGTGCACCGTGCCACTAAGTATATATACTGGGCTATATACATTTACATTATACCGTTTCAACACCGTCTGTCGCACCACGAAGTCGTTGCTATTGTTTGTTTTTATTTGTTGCGGTTGCGGTTACATCAACACATGGTGTGAAACCTATAGGAATATAAAAAAAGGAATCACAAGCAGTGATTCTCCACTGTTGCGCTGACTATCGCTGCCAACGCTTGTGCACATGCCTTTGCGAGGCTTATAGATCGGCCTGTCGCTATATATATAACACGATTCTCCTCATTTGCTTACAGTGCTTTTGCGCTTAATTGCACTGACGTTTGTGCTGTGCCATTCCTTGGAGAGATAGGAAATGAATAAAGCCCGCCTTCGCTTGCTTTGTTATGCCTTACTGAACATCGTGCTATAATAAGCTCACGCAATGTTGTGCTGACTTGCCGGCGATGAAGCTGCGGCGCTTCAAGCGGCCCGCGTGGCCCGTCTGACCGCCAGTATGGTCGCATGAAGCGCTTGGCAGGTCTCGCCGGTGTGTTTTCTTTAAGTCCGTTTGATTTCCTGCGTCAATCGCGCTTCTGTGTTACGCACCGCTCGCACTCGTTGTGCAACGGACGAGTGATATATCTGTGCCAGCGAAACGCTTGCGTGCTCTGGGAATTATCAGGCGGCCGCGCTGGACCGGAATATTACTCGGTCGAAAGCACGCGACGAATCTCTTCTTCCTCCGTGGTTGTCGTGCGGCCCGCATAATCGACGCTATTCTTCGGCGTGGGATTACGTCAGCTAGGCGCGTGCGCACAACGAGGAGCCTTCCGTCGGGCATGCACGGGTTGCGAGTTCCTTGCGACCGATTTCACCCGCTGCCCGCAACGCCATGCGTCGAGCCACACCGCGCGGCTGAGTGAAACCAAATGGCTGGCCGCTTCCCGTCTTTGTTTGCCCAGCGGTGCTGGTGTAGTAGGCCTCCTTGTGGCGCGTGAGTGCGAGGGTCCGGCGCACCAGGGCCTTGGGCCGACCTTGGACCTAGGCTTCCCCGGGACGGCAGCCTCGTCGCTGCTGCAGAGTGGTTGGACGCGGGCCAGTGCGTAGTCGCGGTGACCCGCTGTGGCCATGGACGTGTACCGTGGAGCTGCTGCAGACACCTATCCGCGTATAGCGCATGCCTCGAGTGGACACCTCTTTTCACTTTCATGAGCGATCTTACTGCTGACGTCATTCAGATGTTTCCATGGGCACCCTCAGAACGTTTTTCACGGCGTGTCATGTCCCACAGATTGCTTGCAGACTCCCTTTCATTTCTTTCTTTTGTCTTTTCCTTCTCCCCCCGCCACTTTTTTTTCTCTCTCTCTTCTACTTTTTTTTTCTCGCTGTTTTACGAGGAATCTATCACGGAAGTGTAAAAGGCTATCGCTTTCGTCGCTGGAGTGTGCTACATACTGTCCGTTGGCACTGCGCCCACCGGCACTCGTCTGCACCGAGGGTGTTCTTCAGTTCAACCAAGGCAGGTTACCTCAAGCTGACACGCTCCGGTGACGAGAGCAGTGGGTCATAGATTTTCATGATAAGAATCTTAGTATGAAAATGCATGCCGTGGCCTTTACACTTTTATGGGGGTAACACGTGCGTACGAGGAAAGAAAGAAACAAGGAAAATTTATTTTTCTTCTTTCTTTTTTTTTTAATCTGAATGTATTCGTTTTTATGCCGCTTTGTCACCTAGCTGTTTTGATAGACAACTTTTTCTCTTGGTCATTCTGGCGAAAGCTTGCATGAGCACTTCGTATATATAGAAGCGAGCAGCGTACCGCGTATTTTTAAGCAATCTTTGTAACGCGGTAGTCCTGATTGCTTAAGAGGGAAAATAAGAAGCTGAGGCTTTTTATCTTATGAGCCGAAACCGCGGCTCCATTGTTGAGGAGTCGATGCAGAGCATGCTAGACTCGCACACATTCGCTAGGAGTAACGCCTGATTTCGTCCGTGCGCCTGCTTGCACCTCAGGATACCAGGTGAGAAATTTCACGAACCCACCCCGTGCAGGGACCTCGCGGGCTCTTTCAGTGCCGGTGCTTAGCTATTAATCATTTAACGCCTGCGTGAGCAGATATGCGGACGAGGCTCGTGTGATTGCCAAGACGGCGAGTTAGTTGCGGTTGATGCGAGGCTGGCGTTCTCCGATGGTGTTCAGCCCCCGCTTCTCCCAGGGGGGCGCGTGAGCCGCGGATAGGAACTGGCGCAAGGGGACGCGAGAACAAGAATCGTCCGGAACGAGCAGTGACCAGAGATGACCCCTGAGGAGAGGAAGGTGGAGCGGGCGCTCAAGTGAAGGGACCGAACTTGGCGTCCTGCGCGGGGATCGAATTCGAAAGGAAGGTAAAAACGAACGCCGAAAGAGATGGAGCGAGTGCGCAAGTGAAACTCGGCTGGACGTCTTGCATGAGTGATCGCCTCTACCCGCGGCTGCGAAGATTGTCCGGCCTGCGTTTCCAGCTTTTCTTTTCGTTCCGTCTTTTGCTGTCTCCTGTTCCTTCTCTATGTGCGTATATCCTGTTTTCTCTTCAAGTTTCACTGGCGAATCTGCCTCTGTTGTGTGAGGACACATGTATTACGTCTGCTGATGCGTTTGTCCTTATTTTCGCGGATTTCATTAGTACATCAAACTTTGTGATGTCGCTCAGACATTTTTCTGTATGAGACGGAACAGCTAGACTAACACGCGCAACTTTTCTGCATCTATAGTATACGGTCTGCGCTTCGCGCAGCTTCAGGAAAATAAAAAAAATAAAGAAGAAAGAAAGAAAAAGCAAGAAAGTAAGACGAGTGCACGCATTTTTGACGCGAGCAGAACAGCCAAATGTGGCTCTCGTGCTATCTACTCGTTTTGCGGCGTGCTGTTTGTCGTTTGCCTGCACTTTTCTTCTTTTTATCCCGCACTCGTTCGCGAGCGAAAAACCAAGTGTCGAGTTGCGCTTTCATTTTCAGCCCCAAGTGGCCAAGGCGTGTCTCCTGCCGTGGTGTGATTACGTTCGTGCGACCGAGGCATACCCGTGCCCTTCGCGTCCCGAAAGGCGTGCCACTATCCTGGGACGCCAGACAGCGTGTGCGCGGCAGACGGCGTTGTCCGTGGTGCGCCACACCGGCGCTGTCGTCGGTTCGGCGGTGCCCGTTGCATAAACATGACGAGGGTCCTTGCGCGCGCATGTGCGCGCTTGCACGTGCAACCTGGTGTCCGGCCGCCGTCTTGTTGTCCCGCGATTGTCGAGGTCGCGCACCGGCGCTGCTCTGCGTGTGGCGCTCGTTTGCATCTCAAAGCGAGGTCGTGGCCCGCTGTGCAGCGCCCGCTTCGCGAGCGAGTGCGGCCACGCATCGAGCGCGCGAAGCCGCCGTGCGACTGATCCCGCGGAACGTGGCTGTCGGGATGAGAACCTCGTGCGCCGGTGCTCCGCACTCCGGTGCAGTCTCCGGGAACGAGCGCCGGCAATTTCCCGTGCGTTCGTCACACGCTCTCAAGCAGTATTGTGTCTGGCACTTCTACGCCGTGCAGCGTAAACCGCAATGCCTGCTATGTTCATTTCATTTCTTGAGTCGAATTTCGCTTCGCGGAACGAGTAAAATTTTACGTTTAGGTAAGGATATTTTCTTGAGTTTTAAAATTTCATTATGCGTGAGTCGGTACGCGTTTGCATAATGTACTTCGCGACGGCGGCTGTGCGCCGTCTTATGTGAACTGTTTTACTGTTGAGCCGCGATCGGCCGGACAAGTGCGATTGGACCTGTTACCAGTGTGCTACGCCGCGGTGACATGTTCGTGTGCTTTGTGTCTGTGCTGCTTTCTCTGATGCAGAGAACGCGAACTACCGTTTTATTAAGCTGCATGACGAGCAACGTGTGAAGCGCACACACTCGTATATTTGTCATTCGAACGTTGCGGTGCCTCTATATAGCCGATCTACTTCGGTTTGTTTCCCAGCTGCATTTGGCGTCGCTGCGAGCTTTAATTAAATTGTATTGTGGGGTTTAACGCGCCGAAATTGAGTTATGAGGGACGCCATAGGGATTGACTCTGGATTTATTTTGACCCCAGGTTCTTAACGGGCTCTCAATGCATGGTACACGAGCGTTTTTGCATTCCGCATGCTGCAACCGGGATCGAACCTGCGACCTCGTTCTCAGCACCGCAGCTATACTGAGCTACCGCGGTGGTTACTACGAGCTTTCACTGTTTCAAGGGCATTAGTCTCTTGTACAGCTGCCATAGCGAAAGCTTTTTGCAGCGCTAGTTGTTGTTTGAAGGTCGTGTACTTGATACGGAACGGTAGGCTCTCCACGATAAAGTTAAGCACAGACAGCCGGAGGCAGTGATCCTGTAACTAAGCTAACGGTCCCGCATGTTCAGGAACTAGTGGCCTTGGCTCCTGCTCGAATCCCTCATTGACTGCGATTTAATTAGTGGATGGTAATGGATAGCATGTTTTGGAAGGCGCTTGGCCAGGTGGTGTGCTGGAGGTGCGCTGTGAGTTAGCCCGTTCTCTGTTCAGTCTCGCTGCTTTTGTTAGTATATTGCCCCTGCGCTCCGCGTTCAGCTGTTAGCGACGCTGTCCCGACATGTTTGCATTCAACATTTGCCGAACGGTATATACGCATCTGGCAGATTAGAAAGGTGGCGTTCAGCTGCAGCGAATTCTTGCAATCCTTTTCAAGGCTATAGATCCAGTGTTTGTATCTAACACCCCTCCCGTTTCTCGTTATGACCGCGTCGTTGTGATAGCCACGGCACTCTTGTCTGGCCGAGGCCCATCTTTTGTTTTACACTCAAACTGTCATCGCTGAAGCTTATGCGGCTTTCAAGAGCTGTCTGGCTGTGGTGGCATGAGGTGGTGGATGCGTTTTTTGCACATCGAGGTAGTCCCACAGCACGCACGCTCGTTACCTAAAGCTTCCAACTCGTCCTTCTGCCTATAAACGCTCCCACTTCTCTCGAGCATGCTGCAAGAGAACCATGCAATGGGGGTCAGATTCCTGATGGGAGTAAGATATCCTCGATTTTTACTCGTAGCATTTCTAGGTAGTTCGCGATACCCGTTTGTAAAGGCAGGGTTTGCCAGCGGGTGTAAATTAATGTTCCATTCCTTCCTCGCCTGGATCACTTGGTTGAAGGCCGAAGGAAAAAGGTGGCCAGCAGCTGGCTTGCATCTTATTTTTATCTGTGTTCCATATGTTTGTCGACGCGGTGAAATTATGAATTTAATATGCTCGGTATGAAATCAGCACCACGGGGGCTACGAGGTACGCCGTCGTACAGGATATTGTAATGTGCAATAAAAACCACCCTATACTTATAACCATTACATGCACCGAGCATTCTGTGCACCAGTGCTTTAGAACTCCGCTTCCGTCGAGGTGTGATCGCCCGGCCAGGAATCTTACCTGCGACTTCTGTAAGCAGTGAACTAGACGTGTTGTCCGCTTCAGTGAACGGTCTCGGCGGGTCAACACCTGGCGGATGGAGAGGAGGTCCTCTTCACGGAAATTCATATTCGACCTTTCTCCGCCCAGTGGCTGCTTTCCGTTCGGAGGCACGCTCCTGCGGCTTGGCGTGCCGCGCGGCGAACGAAAAACGGCCGGGCCGGCCCTCTTGATGGGGCGCGGCCGAAAGTGGACCATTGTGGTGCAGCGACATTTCCGGACCGCGCGCGCAGTATGCCCCGCGCCGCCGAGGCGTGCGCGCAGCTGAGCCCGCGGAGCGCGTGCGGCCCAAACTGGTTCGACAACCCGCCCGCCGCCGCCATAGCCCCAGACGTAGGCGTTGTTCCCGGCTTTGTTTCGACTGAGATGGAGTTGGAGCGTTGGCCGTCTGGACGTGCATGTCCGGCGGCCGTCCCTACTGCGCGGGGGGAACCGGCCGCTTGCGCGCCCTTATCGCGGGACGACGCAATCGCGCGGAGATGGCCCAGGAGCGGTCACCTGCCGCCGATCAATTTCGCTTGACCGGTCGCCCCGCATACCTAGAGAAACAGAGAGATTAACGCCGGCCGGCTGCTGCGAGGCGCTGTCCCAAGGCCGGTCGTGTGCGCCACCGGGCTTTCCACCAAAGTTACTTCCAAGTGGCCGCGAGGCCCCCCCCCCCCCCCCCCCCCCCCCCCCCTCACCCCCCAAGAACGCACGGCGGATCCGACTGTGGGCTCAGCCGCCCAGCCGCCCGAAGAACACCCGAGAAGCGCCGTGCTGGATGCGCCCAAAGAAATCCGTAGTTCTGGAAGCGCTCAGGACTTGCAACCCAAGGTCGGCGGTGCTCAACAGGGACGAGAGAGAAAAGAAAAATTAGAACAAACACAGGGAAGGCAGTGAGATCTAATGACAACTGATTATGCTACTGTTGCAACCAAATGATTCCACCTGGAAAGTGTCTGCTCAGTGCCCCAAATGACGTGATCGTTGACAAAGCGCTCCAGCGCTGCACTGAATGGTTACTGCAGCACTCGGCTTATATAGACAGGCTTGAAATCGGTGGCCGACGTTTGTGGATGAGAGAAATGTTTCCTGACCGCATTTGGGAACGTTGCAGAAATGGCCTGATCATCCAAGTATATAGCGACAATGTTTATTGTTCATTTCATTGACCTCGGGCATGATTTTTCATTTCCGCTTAGTCTGCGTGTTCCTTTGCTCTGAAAATACGAGGTCTGGGATTGAAATCTTGCGAAACTTTTCGTTGATGCGAATACAAGACGGTATATGCGCATCAGACGCGCATTGATGGGACGACTGTGTGAATACATTTAGATTAACTGGATAACACAGAGTGTCACATTCGCGCACTGTGCGAATATGACACTGTGTGAGCGCACTCTCCGAGTGTCATTAAGCAAGAATGCGGGTAAAGGCGCATTGGAGGTTTGTCGTGAGTTGCAGGCTGTACACAGCGCTCCGTGAGCCGTGCTGTCAAAGTCAAGCTACGGATGGCGGCGGAATGCAAAAAGACCGCGTGCTTGGTTTCTGTGTGCCCTATACAGAAGCGCAAGTGGTCAAGTTTAATCTGGTGCACTCGACTGCGTCGTCCCTCATATGCGAGCTATAGCTTTGTTTGGGTTTGGCATCGAAATGAGGTCAAAGGAAGACAAAATGAAATCAGATGAACATGAATGCACCTTGTAGTTTTTTTTTTTTTTTTTTTTTTTTTCCGAGCAAGGTTGGACAAAGTGGGCAGTTATTATGTAATACGGCCAGCGTGGCAATCTCTTCTGCGAATCTCGCAGTTGTGGCTGTCGATGTGCGGTAAATAAATATACTATCGGCGTTCCTTGCGTGTGCGTTTCATGCAATTAATATGTTGAGATCGCATGAGCAAAATAAGGCAAGTGTCTACACCGACATTTTCGTAACGACACATTCACGTACAATATTCCGACTGATCACGGCGCCGGTGAGTCTCAAAACACAAAAGTCATTCATATACATATGCGCTGCACTTTGAGCCGCTGGATGAAAAATCAAGTCTCTGCAGCACCTGCTTGTGTGTGAGCGTTGAACAAAGGGCCGATGACACGTTAAGAATACTCATGTGTCCGGTAATGGGACTGCCAGAAAACGTTAACAGACTTCTTTTTATTCGCAGCTGGACTTATGATTCCGTCATGGTGAGTTTAGCATGCTTTATATGCCCACTGAACAAAGTTCGCTGACGTGATAATTAAAGGCAACTGCCAGTTTGTGGCATGTATTTTTTTCTCTCCTAAGTTAATGTACATGAAGGCCAGTTTACTTATTTATTTTTTTAAAAGCTCAGGTACTCAAATTCTTTTAATCGTGCAGCACAGATTTTACGTTCAGGCATCAATAACACGGAAATCACTGTTTCTAGGGTAAATTAAAATATAGATTGCGGTATAGGCGCGGACATAATAACAGCAAATAACAACAAGAAAGTGTGTATAGTAACAACAACAATAACAAAGCAACCACGGGCCAATTATGGCACGGAAACAAACTTATTAGCATTTACGGCATGATTTTTTTTACACGTTCGCCGGCTCCATTTGCACGGGTTGCTACACATCAGCCCGCACAAAAGCATTCCATTAGTGAGGGGATGGGAAAGCAGCCTCGGAAATGCGGCAGCTGCTTTCATGGAATCGTGAGCTAGTCGTTGAGAAGCGACTGTCGGTGAGGGTTCCGGGAAGTTATTCTCCCGTCGGCCGAGAGAATAGACGCTGCCTTTTTCATATGCCAATGTTGCGAGAAGCGGAATTGAAAGCGCGGTGCTCTTGTTTGTTGCTGGCAGTCACGTTTTCGATTGGGTTGCTCTCCAAGACAACCTTTGAACAAGATGTACCTTAAAAATCTATACTACATTGCCGTCTGTGTGCGCCTTTTCACGCTAAACACTGTTTTGTCACAGTTTAAACATTCGTATCTCATGTATCATCTGGCCGAACTACTCTCCAGAAATGTCTTCAAAACAGTTTCGAAGGAGTCATGACGACGCTAAGCATATTTTAATCGGCGCATATACGATATGACGTAACAGTTAGGTCTGCAAATGTTCGTCTCCCAGTGCCACATAGCTCTAATTTTAACGACACGGAGATTCGTATCGACAAAGAGTTTCACTAGTAAGATCTTTTCGTTGTTGGACGGCGTCTTAAAACCCTTCTTATTAACGAAAGATGAGGTGAATGCCCTAGTGTGTAGATATTTTTGCTTGTGCCGCCCGCAGAAGTCAAAGCCGTTGTCTTCCTCCAGTGTGCGCTGCCACGGGGGGACACTGGGTAACTGCACACGGCACCGTTCTCAAACAAAGGCAGTGATCATGCGTCAGCTGCAGGTGTCGTGTACCTTGTCGAGGAACTTTATCGGTCGGGGCAAGGGAACAACAGCTCACGTGCGCTGGACATTTCTGCGCTCTTACGACCGGGCATATGCGTTGGGGCTTTCGCGAAAGTAAAAGTAAGGCTTTATACGGAACAAATGATGACGCGTTGGAGAAGAAAAAAAGAAAAGCGCCCTCTTCAGTGGACCGTTTGGTATTTGATAGACCCGTGGGACGGGAAGAGATTTGCAGACGCAGCTGAGCACTGCTGGTGGCTGTCGGAACGACAGTAAGCGGTTGTACCCGTTTGGCTACGTGAGCCCGCACTGACGCCGCTGCTACTCGATCCTGCGAAGCGGCTACGCAGCTGCGCGTGAGAGACGGACGGGTTTGAAGTTTTAAGTTTCTCTGGCGGCCACCAGACGTCAAATAGAAGGCGGCATAAATTGACACCGCTAAAGATGCGGGGAGCCTTCAATCCTCCACCAGACGGCGACAGGAATTGCACTACGCTTGGCTGAGTTGTCTGGCCACGGGCTGTTCGCACGCTCCCCGTTTTAGCTCTCGTTTTTCCGCTCAGGCCCAGTCTTCTCCGCTGACTCGCATTCGCCAGCCGAGTCGACACCCCAGTTGCAGCCGCTGGCATAAGTGCGTGGCCTCTCTATCTCTCTCTCTCTCTCTCTCTATATATATATATATATATATATATATATATATATCAATACATATACACACATTGTTTTATGTGTAGCTCATTTATCATTACCGTTATCAATCAGTAACATAATTAACTGCGCAAAGGAACATGTACGGCACATTTAGGCAGGATCTGCGCTCGCCTGTCTGTGCGTCGTGTTTCTTTGCGTATTGACTGAATATTCGCCAAGTAACCCAACAAAACGTTCTCGCATGGGTATTTTTTTTTTTTTTTTTCAATTTCAGAGTGCCGAAACTTCTTCGCCGTCTCACAAACCATTTGTATCGCCTACGATACTGAATAGTTCGTGTTATCGTGAATAAGCACGTCGTAATTGGCACCGCTGTAAACGTTCAAGTGCCATCTCATGTATTTACTCTGTGGCGTTATTGCGGTACTTTTGCGTGCTGCCTGTTAAGTACCATAAGTTACCACATGAACACAGTCGTACCTCTGCTTCTGCGTAATTCCAGAAACATTTTGGTGCGCGCTGGTTAGCGTTTACTGCATTTAGAAGCTGTACTCTCATTCCCGCGTCATCTGATTGCTGGTCGTTCGCAGCCAGCGGTCAACATGGTATATACTGCACCACGTTTTAAACATGGCTTAAACAGAATGCTAAGCTGAGCCTTCTGCTGTGAACAACGAATATTAACTGTCCTACCTGAGGCGAGGTATAATGACTATATAGTTTAACGTCTGGCACAGGAGCTTTGAGACACGCTTTAGCTGAGGGTTCAGGATTCACTTTGACCACCTGGGGTTCTTCACGTGCACTAAGTGCACGGTTCATGAGGGGTTTTGCATTTCGCCGTCGCCGGGAATCGAACTCGCGACCTCGAGCCCAGCAGTAGAACGCCATAGTCACTGACCGCCCGCAGTATCTAGTGAGACAGATGGGCGTATGGGGTTGCCAGCTGAGCACGGCGAAATACGCTAGACCTTCGCGTAAAATAACTTCGACACTTAGCATTAGCCGCCCAGGGTATTCTAGGGGGCACAGCCCATCGACGGGAACTGAGGGGTTGCATTTTCTGAACCCGTTCTCACCCAAGGTCAGCTCCTTCCACAGAGAAGCGCTACGTGACCCAGACCTCGGAACAGGGTGAGCATTTAGGCCCTTTAGCAGTGGGACGTCTCGGATGTTTCTTGGCAGGCAGTTGACTGAAGCTTGTCGGCGCCCTATAGACATCGGCCACAGGCCACAGCCGATTCGAATCACTTCTGATGGCGGGAGTCGGCCAGGACGGGGGACCATCCTGAGGCGACCAGAAGCGAGCAGTCTGATGAGAGTGCTTAGCTCGCGGTGTAATGGCAGAGTAATAAAGCGGTCACTTTGCACGGCTCGTGGCCATCGCCACTCTGGCTCCGTAATCGTGCCTCGGGCTGCCACTATAACGTACAAGTGGCGTCGCGCGCCGACAGGGAATGCGCGGCCTCTCGCCGCTCTTTCTGGCCGGCGCTGGGGGCGAGGCAAGGGTTATGTAACTGGGCCAGTTCGTGCGAAGCGCACCTTGGGGCAGCGTCAGCGGGAGGAGGCAGGAAACGGTCCACCTAAGCGGTCTGCCCTCAGCGGCCTCGGCTTGTTTAGCCCGCTCTCTAAACGACTGGCATCGGCGTCATTACCCCGTAATGGCGTCTGGTTCCGCGGGCCCTCCCTTCGTGCCCGGCTGGCGGTAGGCGGAAACAAAGGGCGCCCCTCGTCCGAGACCGCCGCACGAATGCGGGTCGCGGCAGCGCCTCTGCTGAGCGGCGCAGTCGCCTTACAGGCGATCCCCGTCGCCTGTTTTATTGCGATAGCAATTATATGGACACTTCAACCGGATTTCTGCCGTCGGCGTCGCCGTCGCCGTCGCCGTCGCCGTCGCCGTCGTCGTCGCCGTCGCCGTCGCCGTCGCCGTGAGGTTCCGTATAGATAAAATCTTCACCGCGCGCCGTATGCCCGAGCGCAAGCGTGCTGGGACGCACGCTATCACGGAGAGCGAACGCACTTAATCCCCCACGCGCAAGCAACGAAGCGGGAAGCCAGCGCCGGAGGGAGGGGGGGGGCACTTCTACTGTGCCAACAACCGCGCTCGTCGCTCGGCCGCACGGTCTCTTATCTCTCCCGCGCGCAAGCAAGGAAGCGGGAAGCCAGCGCCGGAGGAAGCGGGGGGGGGGGGGGGCACTTTTCTTCTGCCAACAACCGCGCTCGTCGCTCGCCGCACCGTCTCTTATCTCCACACGGCTCTGACCTTTATGAGCCGTGCATTCGCGGCTCAGTTCCTGTTGAAGCGATAGACCGCACGTACCTTCGCCCGCACCGGCGTATGCTTCCTGCCAGCGTTTTGACAGTCGTTGTCTGCAGTCATTCAGTGTGATCTCTTCATGTTTGTTTGTGCGCGCTCACACCACGCTTGTTGCTTCAGTTAGTAATAGTCGGGTCACATTTTCCAACGCACGCTACACATGTAATGCTGCCCGGATCGGCAGTGCAGCGCTACAGGTGTGTCCCTTCGCACGCGCGCTGCCCACGGGAAGCGCTTCTCATCAACACCACCGTTTCACACGCGCCTTCTCGTGGTCATCGAGTCTCTCTTCATGTCGGTCTACTTACGCCGCAGCACACCTGCTTACTTAATCAGCTCATGTTTACTACAATTCATATTGTTACCAAAGCCGCTCACCTTACTTCGTATGACATTGCTGTGTTGCTATCGCATTCATTGCTTCGCCCTTAGGGCGAAACTGTGACATTTTTTAGCGTCTACGCGCGAACTTGCGTTCCTTCTTCGATTCCCCGGTTCGTCGCATGGCTAGCAAACTCGTCCTTGGAGGCGCTCGTCTCTTCTCCCGATATATTTGCACTGCACCGACGGCCTCTGCATTTGTTCTCCGACGAGCAGCTTGGGGAATGCGTTTTGGTCAAAGTGGCTCGGCTGCGCGCATTCCTGGCTCGGCGCTGCGCGCAGCTCGTGACTCTACTCGTGCAAATGGAGCCGTGCCACTTAGGTGGTTGACTTTGCTCTCGAGCGTGGCAGGAGCGTCGTGCGGGAAGCACCGCCGGCAAGCCTGCAGGAATCGCGGCGGGCATCGCCAGACGGCATGGCACTCAATATCAGATAGTGGGGAACATAGTAGCCCCCTCGCGGGTGGAGCCGCCGGTCGCAGCGCTTCTTTTTTAACGATCGACGCGAGAGCAGGCGAAGGGGTTGACCGAACGACGGTTCCAAGAACCGCTGCGCCAGAGAGGGGACGCGGCGGCGGTGCTGGCCGCTCGGTTTGGCGGCGTCCCGACAGGTGCGCGGCACCCGTCGCGGCAGAGCGTACGACTTTCCGGCTGTGTGTACAAACGAGCCCAAGGCGGCCCTCAAGCGATGCTCTGCTCCGCAGTGGTCACACTGCTTCACCCCCACTGCTCTTGCTTCTTTCTCCTTCTTTTCTTTTTCTTTGTTTGAGAATGGAGGAATTTTGCCATGTATAGTTTCTGTTTTTAATTATGCTTCAGTTTTTTTTTTATGACCATGCGATATCCTGTCATGGAAAAAAAAAATCCAGCTGTAGCTGCAGCATCTTGCTAGTTTAAACTACCAGGCTAAACGCGCTTGTTTCTGCGGAATTTGTCGCTGGGGGAAGCTCCACGACAAACAACTCATTTACGTATACCTTGAGACGCGCCAACCGCCCATCATTGCGGCCTTCCGCACGTGAGTGGGTTTTCTTGGTTTGTAGGCTGATCACTAACGTTGCGGGCGTTTCGCCGTCCGATCTTGTGTTTCGCAGGAGGAAGATTAAGTGGGAAACAAGGGCCTGTATTTTGTAGCGAAGCGTTATGCTTTATTCTATAATAGTCTTATTATAGATTATTATTATTATTATGGCTGACTGATACCCGTTGATAACGTGAGCGGATCGTCGCTCTGACCACTGACCAAGCGCGAAAAGCACGAACAGGCATTCATCGGAAAAGGCATCGCTACAAAATACCGGCAAAAGAAAAAGTATCCCCGTAAGCACGATGCTTTATCTCAAAGCGCCAAAATTTGGTTTCCGCGTTTGGAGTTGCCAGTCCTGTTCAACTGCTACAGTGTATGCGCAGGGAGCAGGACCTGTTGGGTGGGCAGCGGGTGAGTAGTGGCATGGTATTTATCTTCGGTGGTGCCATGCTTTCGTTGGCAGCTCTTCGGGTCGCGAACAGCTTCCGCCTTCTCTCTCGAGTCCTGTGCTCTTCCTTTAGTTTCTGATTTCCTCTGGTTCGCTTCTTCCCGGTTATCGCGTCACAGATAAGCATTCCGTACTGTGTTAATGTCACTCGGTATGTATATATGGTCCTTCTGCCGGCGGAGAGAGAAGGCAGGGACAATTAAATTCAGTTTTTAAGGATTGTTGGAGGACGTCTTCGTAGATTTAGCAAGTTCTCAAGTGCACCTGAAGCGTGTACATTGTGAGACATTGCGTATGGGATATTTTTTTCTGATTTTAGTAGGTTTCCGGCTGCAGTATCGTGAAGAGTTGGCCGTTTTTGTGCTGAAATTCCGTAAGCCCAAGAGACAGCCGTTGTGACGCCCTAGCATTCATGTGCACAAAAGTGAAGTAAATAAACGCCACGCGCATCTAGTGAGTAGCGTGAATTAATTTCTACTTCATTTGTGTAGATAAAGGCTTTCTTTCCTTTGGATACATATACAGCATGCCTTATATTGGGGAAAATATGGAAGTCGCGTGTATATCTGGGAAAATAGAGTTTGCGGTGGGCAACTAGAACCCACAATTATGGATTGCTGCCATCGCAATCGCTGAGGTGTGTGCATGGGAGGGGCGCCGTTAAGTCAGCCATTCCTGGCCTCTTGCTGTAAGTTTTCTTTGAGAATTTCGTGATTCATGTAGCCGAAAGCCTTCGTGAAGTCGAGGAAAACACCTGCAATAATAACCCAGCCTGTTGATTACTGAACAGTGTCTACAAATGTTGAAGTGCCATTTGTGGTCGAGTCACTCAAGCAGTTGTGTGTAAGTCCTGCTATGGTCTGCCTAGTCTTTTATGCGCACTTTTCTCGCAGCATACAGAGTACCGTTCAGGATATATATGAATATGTGGAATACCTTTCTGTCAATTGCACTTTTTTTTTTTCTTTGTTGACGCAAAGGTTTTGGGGGAATGTTCGAGGTCATCCGCTTTATACAGGAAAAAGAGTGCCCAATGCAAACCCCAATAGCCCCAAAGCATTTAGGGCCTGCATTCTGAAGCCCACTAATGGGGTAACGTATAGCCAGCAAGGTTCTCTTTTAAGGCACGGCGTGTCACCCGCCGATTTGTCACAGATGGGTCCTTAAACCTCTGTTTTGTGAAGAGCTATACAGGGTGTTTCAGCGAACACTTTCAAAAATCCTTAAAGGTTGCCTGTGGCAGATAGCACAATTATACTTCATGAGCTGGTCTACTCGAAGAGGCGGACATTACTTGCACAAGAAATTGAAATGCATAATCGAATAATTAACAGAAATTCACTAATTAACTTTTTCACTAATTGCCTGATGGCCCATATTGCAATTTACAAATTGTAGCCGCGGAGTTCGCAAGGTGGATCCACTTGGAACGAATTCTCGGGATGACACCAGTTTCGAGATATTAATTGCCGAACTTTGCGGAGAAATGCATTGGCGTTCCAGTTAGTTTCTTAACAAAACGTCGCTTTATACATTGAAGCACAAACTTAACTGGAACGTCAATGCATTTCTCCGCAAAGTTCGGCAATTAATATCTCGAAACTGGTGTCATCCCGAGAATTCGTTCCAAGTGGATCCACCTTGCGAACTCCGCGGCTACAATTTGTAAATTGCAATATGGGCCATCAGGTAATTAGTTAAAAACTTAATTAGTGAATTTCTGTTAATTATTCGATTATGCATTTCAATTTCTTGTGCAAGCAATGTCCGCCTCTTCGAGCTGACCAGCTTATGAACTAGAATCGTACTATCTTCCACAGGCAATCTTAAATAAATTTTGAAAGTGTTCGCTGAAACACCCTGTATATAGGAAGCACTACTTCATGTACAAGTAAAGTGAGCGAAAACTACACAGCTTCGTGCTATTTCTCTTGACGCCAATTCCAGATAAACGTCATTTACCGCAGCAGGCGTCCAATCGCTGGTCCTGCTACCGTGTGGTTCAGCTGCAGGGCTGTCACATGTTGCAACCGGCAGCGGCCGGAAACTATTCGGCCGCTTCAGATATATCCGCGCTCGCTTGTATCCTCATGCCTTGCGTGCACGCGCTTCCTCTTAGTGCGATTGATTTCCCGTTCGCATGCATGCATGACGTCGGCGACGCGAATGATGCATAGCGGCAAATAATGGGACAAGAAGAAACGAGATTATTACTCGTTTTATAAGAAATACCGCGCAGTCGGCGCGATATTGTCACGAAGAGCACACGTAAGGCACAATCTTATACATGTATACAAACTATTTACATGTAAATGTGCTATATAGACACGCAAGGTGATCCGCTAGCAGTTTCAGATAACGACCTGCTGCCACTTCTTCATCTCCCTTTTGCGCGCGGTTTTCTCCAAACGCTCTGTAACAGTATTTATTCAGCTTTACTTTTGTATCTCTCTTGTTGATACCAATTACTGTTGCTGCACTTCTTGGGAAAGATGGTCATTTTCAAGGAGCGTTCTTGAAATACCGACCACACCTCTTGTCAGGTGAGGTCACCGCAAGATAACCTCGTGGTGTGATTTCCTCCCTCGCAGCGCGGTTGAATGCTTCTCCAGCCAACCCGGCTGTTCGGCACTGACGTCTGAAAAGCGGGACGGGTAGCGTTCGAGGGATGACGTGTTCGATTCACGGCCACATTCTGTGTACTTATGCTATTTAGGTTCGACATTTATTCTGGCTATATACCTCACTGTCTTTCGTGTCCTCTCTCTCTTTCTCTCCCTACATTTAGGCGCCCGTTAAAGAACCTCAGGTGCACATGGTCGAAGTTAATTCGCAGCTTCGCACCTTCTGGGCGTGAAAACTCATTAATAAACCACAAAAGATAAAATATTTTCAGGTCAAGATTCTGTGAACCGCCAGAACGTTACCGATGCTTTAAGGAGAAAAGCTTTCTGGACCTTTATCCGTTAGCCCTCACTCTTGTTCTTTTGTTTTTCTTTTGCGTTTGCTTTCCACAATCCGTCAGCCTTATTCCCGCGTGTTCTCTCATTCCCACTGTGAAAAGTAAGTAAAAAAAAAAATAAAGGGCAACACACGACGTCGCTGGCCAGTATTATAACAAGGCATGGTAGGCTTGACTTGGGTCACTTTGATTTAATTATTCCAGTCGGGCTTTGTTTTTTAAACGGTGCCAGAGAACACAAAGGACAGAGGAGAGAACGCGACGATCGCAAT
The DNA here is from genome assembly GCF_013339745.2 of Dermacentor silvarum. Taxonomy (NCBI): domain Eukaryota; kingdom Metazoa; phylum Arthropoda; class Arachnida; order Ixodida; family Ixodidae; genus Dermacentor; species Dermacentor silvarum. Next base: position 132,523,886 of record NC_051154.1, read on the forward strand.
ACGCTCAGCCGCCTTTTGATCGTCTTGCTGTTTCCACTGTCCTTCGCGCGTTCTCCAGTGCAATGGCGAACCAGCTATAACACCACAATACATTGTGGCTAAAGATCGTCAATTGTACATGGCATGAGTGAGTGCTCTGCTCTGTTGTTGGTTGAATAACTCTGAACGTAGGTTCAAAAGACGGCTGCTGCAGTCACGGATACCATTAAAGGCGAAGCTAACATCTCTCCGCGCATTGGGTCGATGTCATAGGTCATCACGGCCTTATCTCCAACTCCACCGGCCCTCCGTTCCCTTATAGACGTGCGAATGAAAAATAAAGGTGCGGTGTTTCTGTTTCATTTAACCGTGCAGCAAGGCATTCACAAAAGCATTCGTCACTATTCTGCAAGCTGAAGCCTTCTACGTCGAAGGTCGCGAACTCGGAGCGAATGATCTTTTTGGTTCTGACAGTTGTCAAATGATCCCGAAACTGCGTGTGCATCCCCGTGGACATCAGGTTTTCGATCCTTTTCAAAACTGAACCAGAAAAAAAAAATATATATATATATAGCGCCTCGAGGATCCCTTCGCGCGGTCGCTGCCTCGTATGGAAGCATCGCTTTCGATATCGTCGCGATAACTCAACGCAGTCTTGAGGTTTGGGGCGGCGCCCTGTTTTCTCAGAAAATCTGGCACGGTTTACACTATAAAAGAGAGTCGAGATAATGCTGTCCGTGCCTGATGTCTTCCAGCTGAAGATTATTTGCTTTAGGATTCCGAATATTGAATGATGTGCGTGCACAGAACGCCGCGAGATCGATTACAGCACTTCGGGTGCACCCAGGGTCCTTTAACGTTTAGCGATATGCAGGCCGAGTTGGCACCGTCGCATTTTACTTTCAGCAGCCGCGTACAGGAAATGACTCAGCTTTACCGCGCTGTTTATCCAACGGCACTCCAAGCATTTGGCGGCTGAGTTTTGTCGTGTGCTGAGATCCTGGTAGTGTTGGAAATGCGGGGCTGACCGTAAAGCATAGCCTGGTTTCTGCCCACAATGCATTATGGCTGAAACAGGACGTGTCCTGTGACCAGAATGCCGGGGAATGCAAAAGTGCGCGCGTCTGAAGAGGAACGCTTGAAACCGGAAGCGTGAATGTATGGCTCTGCCTAACTGGCTGATCTCTGCAAGAAATGCAGCTGCATCAGATTATAGTAATGTATGCGCGTTTTTTCTTTCGTTTTCGGGAACTTAGACTCGTGTAGGTGATTATCAACAATCGCGCGGTGCTTGCAGTTAATGCCGTAAACATTCCGCATAACGTATGGCACATCCGTCGTTATATATATTGGTGGTCGTGATAATGCCGATGAGGAGAATAAAAAACATGGCGATTACGGCTTTTAATCATTTACAGCTAATTGAGCTGGATGGGCCTAAGTGTCTTCCAGCGGCTGGAGGTATAGCGCGTCTAATGTTCTAGAAGTGCGTCGCTGTATATATGGTGCAGCCCTCCCTGCATTTGTGCTCCCTGTAGACGACGTGAAGATTCTCAACCCAAGCAACGGTCGGTCTCTGACCGTGCGATTGTGCATTTGCACGTCACATACGAATACTGAATTTCTGCTCCGCCGTTTTCGGATTGGCGCCAAGGTCAGGGTATAACGGTCATTTATCGTACACACGCACTACAACGTTGGTGACGCTCACACTCCGCAGGAAGCTACTCGTCATCACTACTTTCCGACTGCGCCAGCTTCGTTGGGGCTGACAAACATGTCGCCCTGGTCACATTATGGAGCAGCTTCGTTCATTTCCGACCCCTGTGAAAAAAAAGGCAGGCAGGGTTCATCATCCTTGTGTGAGAGATCTCGTCGCGTGCGTCAGTGCGCGCTCAGCTGTGCAGAGCGCAAGAGGCACCCGTCGCCGCAGATGGGATCCCTGGCAGCCGGCGGCGGCCGCCGCAGAGGTGCGGCATAGTGCACGGGGGCCGTACATCACGCGGCCTCTCCTCCCGTACAGTCGGCGGCGTGGTGGTGGTGGTGGTGGTGGACAGGTTGCGGCGCGTTTCTGCCGCGGTTCCCCGCGCTGCGTGCGCGCAGTGCAGACCGACTGGCCGGATCGCTTGGCCGGCTGAGTTATGTGCCACGTGGCCCCGATCTCGCAGCGCTGTGGCCGGCCTGCGCGGACGTCACTTTGCCTCGACCTAGTCTGCAGAAAATGCGGCATGACGCCGCCCGGTTGCCGAGCGAACAGCTGGTGGGAGAAAAATGGCGATGCGTGTATATTTGTTGTGAAGAGGTAATAGTTGAACATTGTTTCTCACAGCAATGGTCGTTATCGACTCTTCGTGAGGGGCCGCACGTCTGAATTTTTATTTTGTCGGACGAGAACACCCAGTGACAGCTGCTTGCCGTAATGAACGCTGTTCGGCTTTCTTGAGTCTTGTTTCTTCCTGAAAGATCTGTGGTACGGCAGTCAAGCGAAAAAGGCGAACGGTCGTTAAGGAAGAAATGAGCCCAGGACAAAAGAGACTCGAGCCAGCTTCGACCGCGAAGCGACATTGGCACGCTCATCTCTGACAACATCTTTATACCGCACTTGCTTACAAATGCTTGCCTTCACGCGCACATGTCACAATAGTCTGCGTGTGTTTGTTTCTCCATACTTGCTTTCAGGCGAACGGTTCACGGCGCGGTCATTTGCGAGGCCCATCAGCGGCCGGCGCGCGGTCAGAGGCTTCTCCATTGTGTGAGCGCACGTGCGCCGACGCGGCGCCCCGCCAGGCGCCGGTCACACCTAAAGCACCTTGGTGGTGCTAAAAGTGCTACGGGGGCTCTGCCTATGTGGAACCAAGACACCTATAGGAAGGACCGCTCTCGAGCGACCCCCTCGCTTTAAATTGCGTTTGCCCTGAAAGAACAGTTTCTGCCTTGAGCGCGCCGATTGCCTTGCCCTTGGCCCTCGCTGGGAGCTGTAAACGCGGTTCGATGAGGCTGCCTGCCGCACTGTGATGGCGGCGAGACAATGGCACCAGGGAGCCCCGGCCAACCGGTTGCGCCAACCCGCTCGGCCCCAGCGGGGCACCCCTCGCCGGGCTCTTATTCCCGTCCCGCAGCGTCGTGGTCATCATGCAGCTGTAGTGTCGTTCTTGGCTTTGCGCGTACGCTATGCTTCGATGTATAGTTCTAGACAAGTCACTGCGGCACTGTATCTCGAAAAAGAAAATCCTGGCCTCGGGACTTGGGAGCGCGCAAGAACCAGTGTGGGTGCGCTGGCAAACACATTTATAGTGTGTATTACCCTGGCATGGTCCTTCAGGTATACCGTGAAGTGCCCGGTTGACGTCCCACACTTTAGGACGCTTTAGCGGCGCCCCTTCCCGATAAAGTGACCGTCGATCACATTGATACGCCTATTGTATCGTTCCCGTTCGTGATGCTTACAAATACCAGAGAGAAAGGTTCACTTGACATAACCGTGGGGGAAACCATTTGCGATCACTTTCGCGAATGTGACACTGAGAAACATGTTCGAAGTTTGCGCTGGGACTTCCGCTTTCATACATAGTGGAGAGAGAGATAGATAAAAGGAAGCCAGGGATACATGGTGGAATGCAAAACAATGGTAGTGGCCTGAAATTATGCGGTCAAAGTTAATCCGGAGCCTTCCACCTATATATCATCACAGTGACGGTAAGGCGTAAAACCACACCATTACGTGCTGCAACTGGACATGACGGGGCATGTGCGTCGTTCTTCGTGCAAACTTCGCGCTTTCCGCTGTGTCAGCGCTCCTGCGCGATTCTATCCGCATCAATACGTGGAGCGAGCCATCCTTATCGAAGACCACTTTGAGTGACGCTCCTTTTTTTTTTTTCTTTTGTACAGTTCGCATATCTTGTCTTTAATATCTAGCAGTTTTCTCTTCCACTGTATCTGACCCTTCCCAAAGGAACAGGAAAGAGGTTTACGCTCTTGCGCGGCATTCTACTGCGCAGTTTTCACTTAGGCAGGGTCCAGTCTGCAACGCAGCGTTCACGCTTTACGTTAGTAATTGTCACGAGAAGCCCTGTCATGGTGATGCATGGAAATGGCCTTTCGGTCCAATGTTTCGGAAACGCTCTATTTTAAACGTTTTTGGGAGGCAAATGCGTTGTTCCACAACAATTTTGCTTTTCAAAGCTGTGGGCATTGCGGATATCTTAGTGGCGCTCTGTTGATTGATGGAATTTCGACTTAACCGAGCTCCTTCGTCAGCAGTCGCCCCGGGATGCCACTGTGCAAGTAAGAAGGCGCATTTGTTCAGTCCTATTTTAGTTTGATACATTCCTTTTTCTTTCTTTTTTTGCTTTAGCGAATTGTAGCCTTGTTGGGATTTGCGAAAGGAATTGTGTGGTCTTGAGTAGCAGGGCACCACCGCGCCCTGTATGTGGAGGTATTGCGCATTTTAAACTCACGGACTGAGTGTAAATTATTGCGCGCGCAACGTACTACGCCTGCATTTAACCAACTGCATGTGCAGTGAGGTGCGAGTTCTTAGTCGTCGTGGGTTAAAATGGTCAGGCTAGTACTGCTCGCAAAACGAATGTGAAAGCGGAATGCGCGCGTTGTTTCCGGACTGCTCAGCGCTTACCTGCTTTCGTGCCCAGCCGACACGCGCGAAAGTGTGTCACGGTTTCGCCCTTTCGTATCTTATGTAGTACCATGGTCCCTCACTATTATGGGACTATGGTAGTACCACCGCTGAGAGGGAAAATGTCAAATGATGCTAGTCTGAGCTTAAGAGGAACGTAGTTATAAACGTATAATGCATAACTGGTGCGTTGTGTTGATGTATGGCACATCGTGGCGCGACTGTCGTGCTTTAGTACTCACGCCCAGAAGAAAAAAAATAATATACGTATAATATATGAAACGCTTGTTGAAAGATGCGGATAAATTTTGATCACCTGCATCCGAGTCTCACGGGGAGACAGCGTTTTGTGGCCCCCACTTTATTTAATTATGTGCTTGATGACAATAGCGCCCTTTTCATGGAAGCGTGGTACTATAAACAGTGTCCGGCGGCAAAGTCCCCCATCTGCGCTGAATTTGAGCGCACAAAACGCATCGCACTGGCCAAGCGATTGCAATTAAGAAAAAAAAAAAAAAGCAAACATTGTTCTGCGCGCTTCGGGGACCGTGGTTATAGCTCGGAACAGTCGTATGCAGCTGCCAGGGAAGCGCGCGTGTTCGCGGCCGTGGCATTGCCCACGGCGTGGTGCGGCGGCCTCCGCGGGAGCATCCGTGGGCTGCGTACAGAAGCAGCGGGGGAAGCTCGTTACGGCGGTGCCTCGGCCGATCAGCGGAAGCATAACACCGTGCGGCTTCTGCCTGAGCTCACCCACGGCTCTGCTCCCGCGCAGCGCCGGCGGTCGTATACCGCAGATCTCACTCACGTGGTCGGCGTCCCGCGCGGCGGAAGGTTATTGGTACCGGCCTTTCCTCTGGGCGCCTGCGCACCGACCTTTGGTTTTACGTGCCAAAACCACGACATGATTATGAAGCACGCCGTAGTGTCCGGGGACTCAAGCCCAAACCGCATTCACGCGATTTTGTGCGCGACGGCGACGAGCGATGGCTTCTAGCGACGAAAGGGGCCGTCGCGCGAACAGGTCGCTTGGTGGCTTGGTCTTTTCGCTCAATCGCTCGGTTCTAGAAATCTAGAATTCGTCGCTCGTCGCCCGGAAGTGCTATGAGCGACTAGCCAATAGCGCGAAGCCGGAACTGGATATACATCAGTCAAGTACTACCGATTGTCGCACGGAACGAGCAAACGACTAGGTTTTGATACGTGCAAGGATAATAACGTAGTGCAAGACCTTTAGAAATATTTATGCTGCTCTTTACACTAAAACACATCAACTTAAATTAATAAAGCAAGCCTCACGCCAGTTTCGGCGAGTATTTGCTGCCCTCATACCGGCAACACCGGGGAGACGTCGCTCAAAGTCGTCGCTCGTCTCGTCGCTTGCATGCGGTACGACTTGTAGGCGACGAGCGAACGCGACAGCCATCTCCATCGCGTCGCTTGTCGCTGTCGCGCGCAAGATCGCGTGAATGCGGTTTATACTTCAGGGTTAATTTTGGCACCCAATGCGCGGTACACGGGCGTTTTTGCATTTCGCCCCCATCGAAATGCGGCCGGGATTTGATCACGCAACCTCGGGTTTAGCAGCGCAACACCAAAGTCACTACGCCACCACGGTGGGTCTTTGGTTATTGCCACCGAGCAATGAAAGCACTGCGTGTGTGCTTTCTTTCAAGGCGACCATTGAAACGTAATGTCGGCGTTCCCTTCTCACTGTATATATAGCCCTCGCGAGCGTCTACATAGTATATGTGTACAGGTATTTCCTGGTTCAGCCGTCGAACAAGAGCATCGCTGCCCTGTCGAAATCCTCGCGCATATATAGATATGTGATCACAGTACTACTTCTTTCTGAGGTTTTACGTGCCAAAACCAGTTCTGATTATGAGGCACGCCGTAGTGGAGGGCTCCGGATTAATTTTGACCACCTGGGGTTCTTTAACGTGCACTACAACGCAAGCACACGGGTGTTTTTGCATTTCGCCTCCATCGAAATGCGGCCGCCGCGGCCGGGATTCGATCCCGCGATCTCGTGCTCAGCAGCGCAATGCATTAGCTGACTGAGCCATCGCGGCGGGTATATAATCACAGTACTGACTCTGTTCATGATATGCTGACCGTTCCCGCGAAATGCCACTAGTATTCGTGGGAAAACACGGGGAATGCGAGAGATGGAAATTCGAGACGATGAGTAACACGACAATAAGGTGAGTTCAGGAGCCAACGTTTCGACAAGTGTGGACTTTTCTTCAAGGCGACATATGCTCTCCTCGGCACAGCATATATAGGTAGGGTTCTTCTAAGTATTCGTGTGGTTACTGACTACGCGAAAACTAAATTAAGCTTGGTCTGTCCTTGCAAAGTGCATACGTGCACTGCGGCAGTTTATAGGATTGTTGGTCACGTTTTTCTTGTGGAATTGGAAAAATGCGCATTCGTTTCAGCAGCTTGTGGACGGCGATACTATAGGGGTCGTATTGCGGTCTGCATTGACATCTATACAGGGTCCGCATACAGGTTCCTTTGACTATACATAGCGTTACTGCATGACCTTTTTGACACTGTGATGTTCTCACACGCAACCTTATCGCGGGATGTTATGTGTATAACTGGGGGCTAAATAGGTGTATATTGGAGGGTGCAAACACGAAAAACATCCATTTAGCACCCTTAAGGGTAATAAAATGTTTAGTCTGCGTGTCTTGGGAGCATGCGCAATAACTCCTAAGTTTAGATATTGTATTGGGGAGATGTGACCAGAGAATGTGTCGGACTTCTGCAGGAAAGTCAAGAAGTAGGGCGCAGTCCTGAACCAAGCACTGTAATGTTCCTCGTGTTTGCGCCTGTGTGTGCGTTTTGACTGCCCATGCGTGTGCCTTTTAAGACGTGTATAATTTTCTCTTCTGTTGCTTATTTCTCACTTTTCTATATGCTAAAATACCTTGCTCATTAAAGTCTCTCCTGTTCGATCATTCTTGTGGATGATATCGCTTTCGTTCAACGCTGATAACTGGAGCGGTGGAACCGGACATGACAAAATCGTGGCGGGAACACTCGCTTCGTTTTCGTTGCATGCACTGGTCGGATGCGAGTGTCGCCGAAAGGGGCCGATTGAAGCGCTTGGTAGCGTCGCGTCTCGGCGCACATACACTGTAAACGGAAATAACTCTCAGGTGGGAGTATAATGCTTGTCCTCTAGCGACCCCCCGGTTGGGAGTTTATTATGCTCCGAATGATCGGAGTATAATTTTTACTCCGTGCGTGCGGAATTTTTGCGTGGTGCCTTCGGAGTTTTTTTTTCTGTCATATTATTTTTTACTTCGAGCTGGACGGAGTTTTTTCGAGGTGCACCGGGAGTATAAAAAAAGACACGTCAATTTGCGTGGAGAATTTTTATGTGGAGGCTTTGGGTCAAATTCCGAAATATACGCACAAGAATAAGCCAAATTCTGCGAAACAGATGAACGAGACCAGACAGACCAAGCACTACATAAACACAAACATTTGAGAAACACCCGATGAAGAGCTGTGAAAGACATCCAACGGACACTCGACACACAACAAGAAGCAACCCTGCCAGTATATATAGCCACGATAATGTGGGCCTCGAAACGGCCTAGCGAGCAGCTGTAGTGTTTTCAGAATTACGACTCACAGGCTCGCACATATGAGATCGGCCTCTCTGAAAGTAGCATGAAACCTAAATCCACACGGAACTGTTAACTTAGAATATTGAAAAAACAACGTTCATGGCATAATTTTTCAAAATTAGAATGCTATTCCATGAGCGCTGAAGCGACTTCGCACACTGCCGGCGTCCGCGGCCAAAAAGTAGTGCGTTAGTTACAGTACGCAAGAAAAATGTACGTGCGCGTGCTTCATGACAAAATTAGCTTCGTGCGAAAGAATTGTGGCAGGACAACAATTTATTACATGTGAGCATGACCCGTAGCAGCCTACGTAACACCGAAAATTGCGTAGTCATACATTTTTTTCACCGCACTACTTGCTCCGCGTCCAAGCAATGTCTCTCGGCTGTGAAACGGAGCCATATCGCTGATCTGGCAAAAGAATCCTCACGCTCGGAGCCAGCAGGTATGCTCCTAAATCAGTATGTTGGATGGAGCATGATGTTAATGCAATATCCGAAGCATGCAACGACGTGATCAAAACAGAACTGCGCGATAACAATTCAATTCACATCGCTCAGTAAGAAGCTTTATTCACAGTACGTACTTACGTTCTACCGTATTTCTTGGGCGAGGATATCCGTACACAGATTCATAAAAGAGTTGCTTGCACCACGGTCTAACTTACTGGCAGTACAGCACCATGACGAAGTCGGAATGTGGCATTCATGTGCGGCTATCACGGACGTTGTCGCTCGAACAGTGGCTGCTGTTGCCATTGCTACGCGGCACTTTACACCAGACGTTGTCAGAATATACTCAAAAGGACATAAAAGTGGTATTGAACACACTGAGGAACACAAGTCAAGGTCCCGCAACACGGAAGCACAGCCAGAAACCCAAGCAGACATCACGAGTCAACCGGCAGCTTCGTGGTCACAACTAAGCCTTTTTCCGCACTTGAAATCGTTGCTCTTGCATTCATCGTTGTCAGCAGAGTGATCACAGCTAACGCACATGAAGATGAGATACAGTGAGCTTCAGACACGCCTATAACACTTTCTGGAAGGAAGTATAGGAAAGAAAATCGGCGAAACGCTGGCACGGAACGACACTTCACAGATGTAAACAAACCGTCAGCCATGAGCACCGCCGACTCCGCCGAACGCGGCCGGTCGCTGGCGCGGCGCACAGCCTTATGGGAAGCACCACGTGACCAACCTGTTCCGGCGGGGGAGTTTTTTAAAACTCCCTGTGCGGAGTTCCCGGGGAGAAGAAAATTTTGAAGGCGGAATAAAATCACGTCATGTCCGCCCTTATCCTCCCACAGGTTGTGAGCGGAGTGAAACGAGGGAATGCCGTTGTATTCCTCCCATACATCGGAATAAATATTCAAGGATGGGAGTATATAGGGCACATCACCTTGTTAAAATTCCCATGTGGGGGTATTTTCGTTTACAGTGTATGTCGTCGCATTGACAGCGTTTCTCACTTCGGCGAGCTCACTGTCGAGAATATGTTAATCTGGGAAGCGACACGTTAATCGAAGAACGAAATGTGCGTCTACTCGCAGCAGTTGCGTCAACTTGTGCACTGCACGCTGATCACATAACTCCACTCGCTCTGTTTCCTTTAAATGTTCTTGTACTCTCTTATGTGCCTTCGTTTACTTGTGTGCTGAACTTCGCAAGTGTTCGTGCTCTCATACCGTCTTGAGTATTTTTCAGTGCTTTTCGTGCTTTTATGTTTTGTTTACCCTGCGACGAAGCGTAGTCGGTGTCATACGCACCAAGTTTAAATTTGTGTCGAAAAAAAAAAAAAAAGAAAGTTCGTGTACGCTGATCGCAGCGGAAAATGGTAAGAAAGGGTAATTTGTTTGAGCATATATGAACTGCGTTATATTGCTCCTTGTTGCAGAAGAAACATCTGTTGAACATTATAGTTGTCCATTCGTTGACGGTGGCGAACCATATTTGAGCTAGCTCGTCATGAACTGTAGAGAGCTTCGACAACGATAATATTGTGGCGTTATGTCTGCAATTTGGTTTTCCTTGTTTCCGGATTACGATATGCACTGTTTTCGTTTCGCAGCCGGAAGAATGCAGTCCTGCTTCGCACTCAACTCTCCGTCCGAGTTCACGCGATCATCGGTAAGTGCACTTTTTACCGCGTTTGTGCCGTATCGGCCCGAAAACCGCAACCACATGCAACTTGTCTGCTCAAAGCTTAGCGTGTTGTTACACGTGACGGGGAGAAAACTGGCTATTGTCGATGTCCCTATCGTGAAATCAATGTCAATATGAAGCCCCCCCCCCCCTCCCCTCGAGATGAGTTGAAGCCAATTGCGCAGTTGAATATGGTTCTTTGCTGGACCTGTTGATGATATGCAGCGCTTAAAAAAAATCGAAAACCAGCTTTAAAAATAGGAGGACAGACACCAATAATGTGACAGCGATTGCAACGTATTACTGCAGATAATAGAGAGGTTGGGCCTGGATAAGAGAGATGTAGCATTAGAGACCATGAGCGAAGTCGATACTAGCGTGTGCGTATTTTGTTTATTTATTTATTTATCATTATTATTTTAATTATTTGGCCTCCTTGGGCACGCGCAGACGAACAGAGCGCGTTTTTGTGGTCGTCTGCACTAATAGCCAACCTGAACACGAATTCTTTCGTTTCATTCTCTCCGCGCCACAATTTCTTTGAAAACAGCCTAACGGTTGTTACCCGCGCTAACGTCATGGCGTTTCTCGCTGATCGTTGCATGTGTAGCGATCCTGTATAACAGACTCATCAGTCATACGCACAAGTGGGCCTTGTCGTCGGGATCCTTTTAGTCCATCGCGATGCATCACGTGTAAGCTTCATCATCGTTGTTAAGAGCTCCCGGCCTGTCTGGTTTTCCTCCGCGTAATCGTCATTAGTGGAAAGTTACCGCAATTCCATTGGCTCTGGGAGGCTGCCGCAGCGGTGTCGGCGGGGCCTGCAAGCGTAAAAGGGGGAAGCGTGCAGGGTTGGTGCGATTTAAGTATGTGTATCCGTTGGCGATTGATCGCTTCTTTCAAACGCCAGGCCGCACCGACTGCTCAGCTGGAGTAAGCAGACCCGCGAGAACTCGCGATAGCTGTCATTCTTGTGTTGTCAGAGTGCACAAAAAAAAAAAAAAAAAAGGGGGGGGGGGGAAGCGTCAAGCTCCTCTACAGCTGTTTGTGTTTGCATCGCATGCAGTTCATGAGGCATCGTCGCAGTGCGACTTGTACAGGTACATAGCTTAAGTTGGCCAAGGAAATTGTTACGTTTACATTTATCTTTATAAAACGCTCTTCCGAAGCTCGTTCAGATGATCCTTGTGTGCTGCATTCGGGCAATGTTTCTGGTTCTCTTGGTTTTTCCGCGCACGCAGAATTGATAACGCGAAGTGAGCTACGCCTCAATCAAGAAATGACTCAAGCGAGCGGAGTTTAGCATTTCTGTTTGATTAACCAGGGGGCACTTTCCGTACTTTGCAGAGAAGCTGCTCAACTCGACCGGACGAGAACTGCGACGGGCACTGTTCTCTCTCAAGCAGATCTTTCAGGTGAGTCGCGTGCTATTAGGAATTTCGTATAGATTTCAGTGTACTTCCTTATATTTGTCTCAAAATGGATGTGCGATGACAACAGTTATTTTGCCTTCGTTTGTGAAACTGAAATGTTTCGTGTAGCAGATTTACCCTGATTGCTAGGCGTTTCTTTCTTTTTGTCCATTGTATGGCGCCCGTAAACTAAGGTGAATGCCGGTTACGGCCGAATGAATCATTAGTGTCGCGGTGAATGACTATTCTGTGTTTGATGAGCTGGCGCTGCTTCAGGTCTACTCGTGCTCATAGACCTTCCGTCTCGTTGGCCTCGCTAGCTTTTGTTTTGATGCCAAGTGCACCAATCCGAGACATCGCCAGGGAGACCGATCGCTTTGGTGAATGTCCCGGCGTTACCATGTCGGGTTGCTTAGTCGGCAAAAGTTGTCAACTAAGGTCGCTAGGAGTGAGTCTTCGTTTACATGTGCGCTTTATTTCTAGTGCAAGTCCAAATTTGGCGACATTTCTTAGGAGTTTTTTTTTTTTTTTTTTTCTACTCTCTCTCTTGTAAAATGCCTCGAGCGGCCAGTCGCGCAGCAATTTTGCGTGTATTCGCGGGCTTCGTTCACGCTCGGAAAAACACTTTTATGTAGCACGCATTGAGCAACAGAAAGCTGTATTGGGAGTTTTTCATGTTGCTCTACAATTTTCTCATGGACTCTTTTCTTCTAATTATAATATTTTAGAAGTTGATTAATTAATTAGGACTAATTATGTAATTAGGTAGAATGCGAAAGAATAATCTGAGTATCACCAAGCGACGGCAAGCAACATTACCTTGGTTGTGGCCAGCTACGTGGCACTTGAATATTTTTAAATCTTGGTGCATGATAGTTGGGACAACCTGTGTAACATAGCGTGCGTGTGTGTGTGTGTGTGTGTGTGTGTGTGTGTGTGTGTGTGTGTGTGTGTGTGTGTGTGTGTGTGTGTGTGTGTGTGTGTGTGTGTGTGTGTGTGTGTGTGTGTGTGTGTGTGTTTGTGTGTGTGTGTGTGTGTTTGTGTGTGTGTGTGTGTGTGTGTGAAGGCATTCAGAAAATGATCAACGCCATAATCCACTGTTGTACCTCGTGCTAGATCTCTATATCGTCGTCGCTTGCTGCGCGGTCTTCAGTGCCGAAGCGCTGCAGAGCCGATGCGTCGCTGCCAGCCACCTTGTATGCATATAGGCATGCGTGGGTGTCTCCGCTGTGGCGCGCGAGAATCAGGGCCGGGATGCATCCGGCGCCCGCGCTTCGTCATTCTGCACTGGCAAAAGCGAGTGACAGGCCCCAGGCGCTTTGAAGGAACGCTGCCTCTTGGTACGCGGCGCCGGCCGAACTTGCACAAGCTTGTGTAAACACGAGCGCATCGCCACCCGGCGCATCGGATAGGGACAGGAAGGGTCGCGCAATACGGTTTCCGATAGCGATGCCACGGTTGAGAAACTCTTCGTCTGTGCGCATTCGTTTCATACATATTATTCGTCATATATGGGGCTTTTCCTTTCCGGCCGCCAGTTTTCGCCGCCGGGCCGTGTGAGAATCAAGTGATCGAAGGGGATTCTACAATCGAGGAGAGTGGCCCGCTTTGAGCTTTTGTGCTTCAGTGCCTTCAATACATTTGTGTGTGTGTGTGATCAGGAATGGTGCGGTCTGGCGGTAGCGCGTGCGTGTGCGTGCGTTGTTTTACCGCGCGCTGGCGTTTACTGAAGTGAGCACATTTACCTCGATATCGTCCTGTTTGGCTGCCGTGAAACACAGCTGTCTGTGCTGTGCACTTTTAGGGAAATTCGACGCCCCATAAACTTGGAAACAGCTTGATAATGATTTGATTTGAAAAGGGAGTTGCGGCTTTTAAACGCATTAATGTACCAATGGGTCGTGTGAACGCCCGCGCTGCTTCCAGTCACGTGCGTTTCATGAATTCCGAAGACGGGGGCATACGACTGAATTCGGTTACTGTTGGTTGGCGTACCTCGGACTGTCACATAAATAAAAAAAATAACGAATAAATAAACAAACTGACATAACATTTCACTTGCGTTTACAGATTTTGCATTGGAGCAGTGTAGACGGATGCTTCCCTATAGGCTGGTCGGTGAAGTAGCAGCGCTTGGGGTAATTGGCCACAGAGATACGGGTGACAGCGCGGGACTGTAAAGACGTTTAAATAAATGAAACAATAATTAACGTTCTCTCTAATTCCGAAAGTGTACGAAGTCTTTTGTCGATCATCTCGCATTCTTTCCAAAACATGATTATGGACATCTACTTTCGCGTTAAAAGTCTTCCCTAAAAGTATTTTTTTTTTGCCGAACATAAAAAAAAAAAAAAAAAGCCTGAACGCTGTTGGGCTCAAAACTGAAAATTAATGTTGCCAAAGAACTTGTAAAGAATAATATTCGCACCAATCGTCCTGAAAGTTATTTCGCACAACGTAGAGGTGATAATCTTTATAATCATTCATAGAATTTATTAAATTACCTCGCATTTTGCGTTTCTTTTGTCATCACATAAAACGACGAATTACGGCTTATTTGACTCTTTGAATGATGAAGGCTGCTCCTTTTTGAAAGCAGGGGTGATACATGTGTATCGGCAACTTGCTCCTGCTTTCCCCCTGCAGTGAGCCGGATGTTCGTTCCTGCATGTGAACTTTAGGAAAACGCAGACAGCACCAACCGTGCATTAAGTATAGAAGCCCTACGATTGTGGCGAGTAGAATGTTTTTATGACGTGCTTTCTTTGAAACATTTTGGAGCTCCGTGTCAGTTAATTTTGACTAGCGTGTTTGCGATTCACCTGAGGATTTACAGTTAACACACACTGAAAATTGCTATAAAAAAACCAACAACACTTGATATCGGCATCACTTACTGCAGCATCGATCACTTTGTGGCAAATCGCAGTAACAAGAGGGCAAGACGAATAATTGTTTAACTGCGCGCAATGCCAATAAAAAGCAGAGTACACGCATCTTTGCTAAAGTTACATCAGAATTGGTGCCCCTGCTAGCCTCAACAAAATAAGAACATACATGTTTAGGGAAGGCTGCACTAAGCACGCACGCACGCACGCGCGCGCACACACACGCACACACACACGCACGCGCGCACGCACACGCACACACACACGCACACACACGCACACACACGCACACACACACACACACACACACACACACGCACACACACACACACACACACACACACACACACACACACACACACACACACACGCACACACGCACACACACATACACACGAGAAGAAAAGACACCGAGGGGGCCGGATTATTATTATCAGCCAAATCATGTTGACTTTTTATGGTATATACATATATGCAGAATTTTTTGGAAAGGGCCTAATAATAACGGAGATACAAAGCGCGTACTGGTCACTTCTCATATTCCTCCTCAGCTTCATATTTCCTCTCAGCTGGGGCGGCGTCTGGACTGGACTAGCGACTGGACGCGCTGGGCACGTGAACAAACGACGCTTCCGCGTTTGCTAGAATATTGGAGCTCGGGAGTGGCCATAAACCATAGCCCAATGGCTGGCGTCCATGGACTCTCTGTGGCGTCACTGATAGACGCAAAAGAAAGGGGATCCACGACAGCCTCACGACAGAGCGAGAGACCTGATTGCAGGCTCCCTGCTTCATGTAGCGGAATAATATTTTGCGCACAAGTTCATGACAGCGGACGTCATCAAATCGGGTTCAAAAAGTGTAGCAGAGCCCAGTTGGAACATCTACTCTAATAAATCTTTCGGAGTCAACTGTCAGTGAACCATGGCGTAAATACTTCTGCCAGCCACATTTTTAACGGAAACGCTTCGGTTTGTAATTTATGCCATATGAAAGAACGCTGTTTTTTTAAAAAGAAATTTATCGTATATTTGTTAATGGAAAAGCGTTCCTTTGTTCGACCTCATAATAAGAAGTTTTAGGTACTGCACGCCCAAAATTAGGGGACGCATACCGCCGGGCATACAAAAGAACGCAAAAAGTATATATAACGCCGAAGGTGTACAAAAGAACGCAAGCAGTGCGTGGGGCTTCGGGTACGCAAAGATGCTCGGGTGCACAATTTCTGAAGCTCCCCAATATATTTTACCATCTGATAATTTCCTTATACAAAATATTCAGTTTTATAATAATCATCGTGCTTTAGCAAAAAAAAAAAAAAAAAGAAAGACTAATAAGCAGATTTTTGTCGTTTTGTATACAAAAAGAAAATCAAAATGCAACAGAACCTAATAAATCGTATCAATAACTAAAGGTTATCCTCTCGGTCGTTATGCGAAATAAGTTTCAAGGTGGTTGATGCGAATTATTTTTTTTGTCAATTTTTCTGCAACTTGTACGTTCGTCTGAGCCCGTAATTAAAACAGCGTTTGTGTTTCTTCTTTTGTGTGTGTCGGTCTGTTCGGCAAAATTATTTTTAGGCAAGGCTTTTCAAGCAAACTAGATATCTATTATTAAAAAAAAAAGAATCCATGATGGTCGACAAAACACCTCGTCCACTTGGGATGGAACCACGATTTACCTAATCAGTCAGCGGGATGAGATTTTGCCTGAGCAGCAGACAGCATGACGATTCATGGCGGGCGCTGGTTTGCATTCACGAGTACCATACTGAGCCGCTGCTTGCGCAGTGTGTGCGCATTCGTAATCATTGTGCTTCGTTTTTCCTTGGTCTTGGCTGCGCGTTTTTGCTGGGAGCTGCGTCCAGACTCGCGCGAGTATGGGGACATTCAGTTCTGCGCAGGCGCAACTGGCTGCTGATATAATCTCGGCCGGGTGAGGTGGGTCGTCACCGCAGGAATCAGGAGACGACGATGAAGGCGGGCATCGTGATGATGAAAAATAGAAAAGATTGTATTCACTTCATTGGTACATGGTTTTGACTCTATCCGAGTCTCGAGCGGTTCTGTTTAACACGGGGGCCAGGACGGCCTTAAATCCCCTCGTGGTGGCCGAAGTCTCCTTCGGGGAAGTCCTCTCTCCGGTGGTCAAGTTGACGACCTCCTCTCCCTGGGGTCCTCCTTCTTGGTAGCTCGCCGTTTTCGTCTGCTCAGGTCGTAGAGGTGAGACGCTTTCTCGGGGATGAAGGGGATTATCTCGTCACGGGAAAAGCGCCCGGGCTTGCTTCCCACATTTGAGAGATACAGTTTTCCAGGAAGATCATAACCTGCCGATGTCTCCTTCGGGGAACTTGTGGAAGTGTCAGTCCTCTGTCGGGCGGTCAAGTTGACGACCTCCTCCCCCTCGGGTCCTCTTCTTGGTAGCTCGCCCTTTGCGTCTACTCAGGTCGTAGAGGTGTGACGCTTCCTCGGGGATGAAAGAGGATTATCTCGTCACGGGAAAGGCGCTCGGGCTTGTTTCCCACATTTGAGAGGTGCAGTTCCAAGCCAATCATAACACTGCCATGAGGCTGAACGAGCAGTGCGCGGGCGCTGTTTGATATCCGTGTACTGATAGCTGGAATTTCCGTGTGCCATTGGCGGTTTTTGTTGACTGCGTTATTTTTTATAGTGCCTCCTTTTCTGGTCCGTTCGCTCTGTCACTAGCATCGCGGGCCTAGACGAGCGAGCATTTGGCCGCACGGTAATACTCGTTTTAGCACTTTCCTCGCTGTGTCACGTTTCTCGCGCTATTTCTCGCATTTATGTGACCATTGATGGAACCTTGTGACAGTGGCCCTGGTATAATGTTGCACTAACAACCACGTTAAACAGGATATGCGGCAGCATGCGCTCCCCCCCCCCCCCCCCCCCCCATTTTTTTTCTCTCTCTCTGTCTGGTGCGCTCCAAGGACTTGCATACATTGCAGACCCTGGTTAGGCATTTATGCGTGTATCTGGTGTTCATCATTTGCCGCTCAGCGCAGAGCGAATTACGGTCCCTTACGCTTCGCAGCGGCTGACAGTGTGATTTGCTTCCCGTCGCAGGATGACAAAGACCTGGTGCACGAGTTTGTGCAGAACGACGGCCTTGCTTGCCTCATCCGAGTGGGGTCCGAATCAGACCAGAATTACCAGAATTACATCCTTAGAGGTAGGTTTCCAAGGCACCTTGCTGATGCGATATGTTTTCTGGGCCGAACTGTGTGCATGCAGGAATATAACCTAGGCTGGAGTTTTAAGCGAGAATCTCGCACTATATTTCTTACAGTTAACTTGTCACTCCATTAAATTATTTGAATTCTGACCATATATTCCAGCTGTGCTAACGAATATTACGTAGGATTGGTGACGTTGACAGTTGTGAAGATTTCGCATTCTGTGGAGAGGCGAGTGACTGCTGAAAGAGACAGGAACGTGGAAGGGCCTATGTTCCCATGGTAGCCTTCTGTGGAACCCGCAGTGAAACAGAAGCTAGTATAGAAGCGAACATGTAATAATTCCATGGATGATCTTGTTTAAAAAGAGGACATCGGTACGTCTACGTCTGCAGCTAAGTGGCGGAAGTTTAGAATGATTATTCAGACTTGAAAAGTTGTTGGTGCTAGAAGTCGGAAAGCGATGTTTAGATATGGGCTCATCATTTTTAAGTTTTAGTCAACTTTTAAAAATCGCCTGTTGCAGATAATATAATTCTAGTATTTGAGCTGGATTATTCAGAGAGACGGACATTACTAGCACGAGAAATCGAAACACATTTCCAACTAATTAAAAAAATCACGAACTTCTTAATTACTTTACGGCACATATTTGCGATCTACGAATTGTGGCCGGTGAGCTTGCGAGGCGTATACACGTGGAATAAATTTCCAGAATGACACCAGTTTGGAGATAGGAGCCATCAAACTCGCCCGAAAAATGCACTGTTGTTTCACCTAATTTATTAACAAACGGCTCTTTTATGCATTGAAGCACAAAAGTAACTGTAACGCCCATGTATTTCGTCCCACTCTTTGGGAAATATCTCGAAACTGGTGTTCTCCTGGAAATTCGTTTCAGGTGGATATGCCTTGGAAACTCACCGGCCACGATTCGTAAATTACAATATGTACCGTAAAGTAATTAATTAAGAAGTTAATTAGGGAATTTCTGTAATTCGACAATTATGTTTCGATTTCTCGTGCCCTATGTCCTCCACTTCGAATAATGCAGCTCAAGGACAAGAATTATGCTAGCTGCCTTCGGCGATTTTTAAAAATTTTGTAAAACTTAAATATGATCACCCGGTATACTCATGAACTTTTTCTGCACACACTCAAATAAAATGCTATTTGAACTGCTTGTGCCATTCCACGCCACTGAGGCATATTGAAGTAGAGAGAAGTGGTTCGGTATGAGAAAAGGAAAGGTTGGCTCTATCTTCTGCAGCCCTTGAGGGAGCACGGCTCAGCCCCCCCCCCCCCCCCCAAAAAAAAAGGGGGGGGGGGCGGGGGGAGAGAGTGGGAGCAAAAGAGGCGATTCAAGTAATGTTAGACAGATGGATGTGAACTGTTTGAGGAAGGGAAGCGGGGTACGGAAATTTCTTGCACGTCTGCAGACGGATCGAACCTAGCGCGCGGAGGCCTCGTGATGCTACACGCTTAGAGTGGGTAGGGAAACTTCACGTACTAGCAATCAGTCAGTCAATCAAACCATCAATCAGTCGTTTACTTAACGTGCCAAGGAAGAACCCTAAGGTGTGAGTGCTTCTGCACGTGTAAGAAAAAAAATTAAAAAAACACAAATACAGGAGCAAAACATGAAATAGAAAACAACAATTACGAAAAGAACAGTTATAATAGAAAAGGAATAAATAATAATAATAATAATAATAATAATAATAATAATAATAATAATAATAATAATAATAATAATAATAATAATAATATCAATCAATCAATCAATCAATCAATCATTTATTTATCGTGCCCAGGAACAACCGTGAGGTCTGGGTGCTGGCGCACGTATACATAGAAAAAGAAATACAGCAGGGGAGTATCAGCGAAAAAAAAAACAATGAATAAAAAATAACAATCTTGAAAAGTGTACATACATGTAACCGAAGGCGCAAAATGCATACATAAATAAAATGGAGAAGGGAAGTTGAACAATATGTGAAACTAAGACACAACAACGGAAAGCTCAGAGCAGAACAAAGACATAGAGTTGAGAAAAATATCAGCAAATACAACAGGGGAATATCAGTAAAAAAAAAAAAAAACAATGAATAAAAAATTAACAATCTTGAAAAGAAAAGTGTACATACATGCAACCAAAGGCGCAAAATGCATACATAATAAAAAGGAGGAGAAGGGAAGTTGAACAATAATAATAATAATAATAATAATAATAATAATAATAATAATAATAATAATAATAATAATTAATAATAATAATAATTTATTGTTGTTTTCATCTGGCTAGAGGAAAGGAGGGGGAGACAGCTAAATGAGCGGCGGGAAGCTGCCTCTGGTGACTCTCAGTTTCCGTCCTGCGTGCTTGTGTCTCCTTCCCATTGCAATGCATCCGACGTTATTGGGGCATCAATGTATTTGCTGTATCGTGGCCTCCGAGATCGCACCGGCAAATGGCATCTCGGATGCCACGGCTGTAGCAAAAGTAAAGTTGAAGTCGTTAGGGAGGCTAATATCGGTCATTTTATGTTCGTGATGAAGACCGCGTGGTCTTCATCATACATTTGTTTCTGCCGTTACTGCTGTGTCCTTGGGATTTATTTTAAAAACTATTATCATTGTGTAGCTTAATTCGTGCGCATTAACGGAGGGGTTTCCTTGGCGGTGCATTGGTTTAAGAACTCGCGGTTTAGTTAGGTAGCTTGGTTTTGGCGGCTGGTGTCCGGAACTAAACACTGTGTGCGTGCGAAACGACCATGCGGTCGGCGACGGACGGATGCTGCCCACGGTCGTCTGCAATGATGGCGCAGTTGAAGGTCGCTAACGTATATTGTGTTTGTGCGGGTATCCTTCGATCAAACACAATTTGCTTATTCCCCGCCCACCAGCTCTGGGGCAGGTTATGCTCTACGTGGACGGCATGAATGGCGTCGTGGAGCACAACGAGACAATCCAATGGCTCTACTCTCTCATCGCTTCCAAGGTGAGCGCAGCCAGACCGGCACGCACGTCATTCGGCCCTGGTGCGATGGGTGCCGCATGGGGTGGCGCATGCATGCGTACTCTGCATGGTCGTTTTGTTTCGCTCAGTATTCGTGGCATGGTCGCATGCTTGGCTCCCTGTCGCCCGCCCTCACACGCGAGACAACCATAAAATTGAAATGGCCATGCAGGTCGACTCATTTTGATGCGTACAGGCAAAAGAAAGTGTTTGTGTGTGTTTGTGTGTGTGTGTGTGTGTGGGGGGGGGGGGGGCGGAATCTGTGTTATTTGGACTTGACATTCAAGTGGCCATATTTAGCTGACTTGCGTGTTTTTCCTACTGCTGGGCTATTTAACCGCGCAAAGGTCACGATCGAGCCTACCGAAGGCCAAAATTAGCTTGGCTCTTTCGCCTGTTTTCGTGACCCACCGCGGTAGCTTAGTCGTAATGGCGAATTGGCGATGCGCTGCAAAGCTCGAGGTCGCGTGTTCGATCCCCGCTGTGGCGGCCGCATTTCGATGAGGGCGAAATGCACAAACCCTCGTATACACTTAGATTTAGGTGCTCGTTAAAGAACCCTAGGTGGCCCACATTAATCCGGAGTCCCCCACTACGGCGTGCCTCATAATCAGGTCGTAGTTTTGGCACGTGAAACCCCAGAATCATCCGCTTTCGTGGTCGGAGGCCGGAGGTTGGACTTTCCGCTGATGCATATAGGGCGCGTGCACTCGCGCACCTGAGCTGCTAGGCGCTATTTGAAACGCCCTTACTGTCCACTTGTAGTACCGGTACAAATGTGCTGGTTAACGGCTCTGTTCTCTACAGTATTAACGCAATGAAACAACTAACGCAAATATCCTTACTGCAACACATATATACGCTGCCAAGCGCACCATTCTACTTGAAGTGTCGATGGTTTCTGAACAGATTTTTTTCCCGTTGGTCGTCGGTTCGCTATATATTTACATAGCCTTCTCTTATTTTCCGTTCTTTTTGATTTTTTTTTCTATTTATTTTGAACACCTATGGATAACTCGCGGCGACTTATCCGTGGTGAGGGTCATGAAACCCGCGCACGTGCGCCAGTTAGGTGGCGCTGGCTCCGGGGGAAGGGGGGAGTAAGCCGTAAGTTCTTTAGCTCCGAATGACGGCGGGTAAATCGTGCGGATTACGTCTGACCCGAATCTGCCGTTCGGACTGCGGCGAGCGCCTTGTTACAGATTAAGCTTGGTGGAAAGTTTTCATTGGGCGGCACTTGCGTTGATGTCGGCCCGCATGCTTTGGGCAGACCCCGACAGTTCCATCAACTCAGAGGGGTTCGTCAGCTGCGGGACGCAGGCGCGCCACCGGAATGACGGCCGCTAACGATAATCCCCCTGCACGCGCGGGCAGCGGGGCGCCGTCTCGAGGTGCGAGGGACGCGCTCGTTCTTGGCCAAGGCGACCGCGCATGGATTGGCCGGCCGCGAGTCACCCTTGGCCGACCTTTTCGATCGTTCCTCGAAACCACTATATGCCCAGTGGGGCCCGCGCAGTGTTCTCGCGTCAAGGAAAGCCAGAGTTCCCGTACGCGATACTTCTACACAATTCCTTCGTCGGGACATCGTTGCCGGTGTCCCTCCCCAATCGTGTCAGAGCGG
This sequence comes from Dermacentor silvarum, assembly GCF_013339745.2. Lineage (NCBI taxonomy): Eukaryota > Metazoa > Arthropoda > Arachnida > Ixodida > Ixodidae > Dermacentor > Dermacentor silvarum. The sequence continues at coordinate 132,546,425 of NC_051154.1, forward strand.
CGCTGTTTTGGGTATTATTGCGGTACAGTCGAGACGCATCCACGCCGCCACTGTTGCGCTGTCCCTCTAATCGAGCGACAGCACGCATAGGGTTAGAGGGCTGCGTTTGGCTGCAAAAACGACGAAGCGAAGTGGACGCACCGTCAACGTTACGCTCAATCAGGCGGAGCGGCGTTCATGCCTTCCGCTGCTGGCATGAACGTTCTGCGCACGCACAGCATAAGCATACTAGCGTTACTGTCGAGCAGTAAACATATCTAATATTTCACTGGACTAACGCTGACGGTTTCCCGTTGGTCTCGCCTCGTGTACCATCAAGGCGCTACGCCTGGAACGCCACTGGCGGCGCTCATCACGCGAGTGGCATAGAGTGGCAGCTGCCGGGGCGCTGTTCCTTCTGCCCATCGGCTGTTGCTTTGCGTGCTACATTGCCACTTGTCGCACCTGTCTGAGGCAACCTGCGCTGACGCCTTTCCACGATTGACCGCAGTAGAGCTACTGTATGTACAGTATGGATGGATGGATAGGCTGAACCCTTTAAATCGGGCGTTGGCACACGCCGCCTAGCCTTGACTATTAATATATTTTGTACTTTGTGGAGGGTGAAATTTCACTCCTGCCTTGATTTTTTCCATCAATCAGATAACCTTCGTTTGGTTATATCTACCCGCTTAAAGTCTATTTTGCCTCCACTGTCCCTAAACCCCAGTGCTTTGAAAAAATCAGCCCCGTTGTTTTGCACTGTAGGGTTGAGCCCTTTACAGAAAAGTATGAGGTAACATCTAGATATCTAGACTAGAGTAACATCTAGACCGCAGCGCCGCGACACACAGCCTGGCGAGCAGAGAAAGCAAAATTAGAGGGACACGATTCAGATTTAGGTTTATACATTAGATCGCTTATCACCAGGTAAGAGTGCCCGAGACGCGCAAATGTTATACTACGCTAACCGTGCTGGGATAACGCATGGTCGTGCTTGAACACAACCCGACGGGTGGCCAGCGTGGCGTACTTGGCTTGGCGTGCAGCCCTGAATCGAGCAAGAGTAACGGGTACGTCGCTTTGTTTTAGAAATGTTTGTTTTTTCATCGCCACCCTAGCGGCTGGTGTTGGCGACACTGGTGTGATAAATGGAAGAGTTACAGGGCCATCTTGCCGATGCAGGGTGCCTGTAGCTAGAACACTGTCCGAGGAGTTCAATGCTAAACCTTGCTATATCACTGTCAATGCTTCGCATTTCAGGCAGAACTGCCAAATTTTTTATTGCATAGGAATATCAAAGTGAAAAAAAGTGCATGTGTGTGAAGTGTGGGAAGCTGGTCACGTGGTAGAGATAGAGAGGGAATGGGAAAGCATAGAAGAGAGTGTGTATATATATATATATGAATGAATGAATGAGCGAAGAAGGGAAACCGAGGGGCTCGATTTTTGTTACATAGTGCAACTGACAGTAATCTGCTCCGGACCACCGTCAGTTGCACCTCACTCTTCGAAGAGGCAGGACGTGTGTCGAGTTAGCTCCTGAACAATACTTTGCAATGTGGTGAATGCAGTTTAAATCGCCGATCTGGGATCTCAAAGAGGTGCGATGTAATGCCTAACGCATTTCTCTCGCATTTACTGCTAAATAGCCACTGCATTTTTTATGTCTGCTTTGTATTCCTTAAATTCATGCACTTTAATTTCATCAATCTGCCTTCACTTTCCCAAATTTGTAGTACACCATCTGTAGACATGCATCTCTTGTGTACGTGCATGGTTTCACAAGGAACACTTGCACAGGCATACAACTTTTTTTGCGTTTATCCAATAGCAGTACTCTAGGGCTGGCTCATCCAATTAGATTACCTGGATTGAAATATTGTGTGCAATAGTATATAAAGTCTTGGTATAAAGTCTTGGTATCAAGTTAAGTATAGCCAATGGCTATAATTAACTTATAAGCACGAAGACTAAAAAATATCACTTAAGGACCGTGTGTCTGGTTTGTATACATGCAGGAGGCACAATTTGATAAGCATTTGCCAGGAAAATGCAATAACAGAATTGAGACAATTCGTGTTGCGACTTCTCTTTCTCTCTGTATATGTATTATGTATTCTAAAAGTATGAACACAATATTCCTGCCAACTTTCCATAACGCTTATTCTATTTCAAGTGCTGATTGTTGTTATCTGAATTTGGTGGTGACTGAGGTATGATGCATTTTACCTGACCTCTCTTCTTGAAGAGATTGTAGCTTAAATCTGGGCTCATATGGACTCGAAGGCCACCATTCAGGAAAAAAAACAAAAATTTTTTTCACGCCATGCCGTTTGGTGCATTGGCCTTGAGCAAGGAAATTAACTATATGAAAAAAAGTGCTGTATGAAACCTCATCTTGTGACACTTAGTCCTTGCCTAGTGATGCATCATTCAATCTGGATTAAACATCTTATACCTGTAGGGCAATAATAGATACTATTCACAAAGAGATGGTGAACAAGCTTCCTGATGGTTGCCCCATGCTGTTTTGCAAAGTAAAATGAGAGATAAGACTGAAATAGCAAATGGCAGCCAGGAAAATAGGCTATGCTTCTTGCTGATGAAATTGAGCTACTTGGCAAAACTATCCATTTTTGGTGAGTCCACTGTGTAAGTTTTTGCCAGTCTCTGTTTCTGTGGCCTTCTTATTTCCTTTTGTGCATGGTCTCACCAAGTGAGCGAAGTGGGCTGGCATCTTGTGGCTGATGTGCAAAGCATGTAGCAGTCCTATGCATACATGCTTGAGCTATGAACATGCATCACTAACGAGCCTCTCCTGTTCTCTTCCCTGTGCCCATACCTCCCCCATTTTTTCCCTTGACATTTGGTAACACTTTTCAGTACTATAGATGGGTGAGTCCCTTTATTGCTCTTATCATATTGCATCACATACATTTGTTTCACATAGCTTATGTGTGCAGCCGCTATACTTGTTTGCTTGCTCCTGGCGGGTCTTCTGGCTTGACCTTCTTGCAGCTGCTTGCACTGCTATGCCAAATGCAATCAGAGCTATTGGTGCTGGTTGCTTTCAGTGTGTGTCGTTGTTTGTTTTGTACCAGTGCTTTAGCCTTATCCTTGTGTGGTTTTGTGGTTTTCTTTTTCCTACTTGTGCATGTAGGTGTTTTGTGAATGGCCATTTGGCTGGGGCATTGCACATGCTAAGCACAATCATTGCTACATACAAATGACAAATTATTGTCTCTTCCTTGAGCCATGATGCACTGTTTGTGTATGTGCTGATTTCCACTTTTTGATAACTTAATGACACAGTTAGTCTCACTGCCTCACACCTCCTTTTCTTTTTTCTCCACTTCTAAACTTCAGCAGTCTTGTACAGACATGAACACTTACATTTATTATCTATGCTAAAAGTGCAAACAGGAAAAAAAAAAAGAAAAATGATTGATGGAAATGGATAATGAAAGATCTGTATGTGCATGGTCTTGGCACATTCCTGAAAGAGCATGCGAGGACTGGAACTGCACCTATGTGTCCTCTGCACCTGAACATAGTTCCACTTCTAATGTGATGCTTATTGCCACTGTGCAAACTCATTGCTACCATCAAACGCTCTTCATGTATGCCGAGGCACTGAGCTAGTAGTGGGTATAATAGCAATGCTGGATTCTCAGTTTGCTGTGATTCAGAGGTTGTTTAAGAAAAAGATCAGAGGTCTCATATTTACCATAGAGATTTAGTGTACCTATGTCAACTGGCAGTTAAATACTGAACCAGATGTAAGGGTTTTTACTCATGCAAACATTGGGTAGGCAACTGTGATCTTTTAGAAAATCAATGATTGGTTTTCAGTCACATTGTTTGGTTTTGATGGTACTCCCTTTTGTGAACAATCCCAGATACAATTAACAGCTTCATACGCAATGAGTGTACATATTCTCGAGTGTGTAGAGAAGGGTCCTCTAATATACAGCCTTTGGGCTACACATGGTTTACAGGGCTTCTTTGTGCACTCTGCTGGCCCTCCTAACCTAAGCTGCCCAAGCCTTAGGCAACTATGCACCCCGGAGGAGCTATGTACAACATAATTGTGAGGATCCATGCAAAGTACCACTGCAAGCTTTTTTGTACACTCGGGTTTCATGATTTCTGCTTGCTGCACAGTTTCTGCACTATGTGAACATGATAGGGTTTGTGTGCTCAAAAGTAGGGCTTGTGTCTGTTGCTTTTGCAAGTATTACTGTTTTCTGCCTTCTAGTCATGTGCACATGCCCTGTCATCTTAGTCACCTTCTGCAAAAAAATACACTGCATGTCATTTGGGTCTAAAACGCTGGTAGTACTTAAAATAACTACTACCTGCTCTTGTGTGGGTTTCTCCAAAGCCCTATAATTTTACAGCCAAAATGGTGTATGAAATAGGCATACATATTTTTGGTTACTGAGTTTTTACTTTTCCTTGGCATAAAGTGTTAGAATTTACCTGATCTACACCCTTAATGTGTCACAATTTATTTTGCAAAATTAATAAAAATTTCGAGGCTCACGAAATAAAAAAGCTTAGAACACTCACGTCCATCCCATAAATCAACTATAGGAAGTACTAGGGTTGATATTCCTGAATAAGAGAATCATTGTTTAATGGCTTCACTACACAATTTTTTTTTTTTTGTTTCTGTAAGTATTTGATGGCAGTAATATCCTAGTGGCCACACGTAGGAGTGTGCTGTATTGTCTGCCTCTCTAGGAGCAACTAGTATACATGTATATGTTGTCCACCACTTCCCTTCAACCTCAGGCATTTCTTCCCATTTTTTTTTCTTCTTCCATTTGTTGCTCTTGTTCCATTATGTTTGGACTGAAATTGCACACATTTGACTATGTATACTGCCTGAAAAATATGAACTGCTTGTAGTGTCTTGAAATGAATGCTAGCATATAGTATTGCATTGCTCTTTCAAGTTGTTAGCACAAGTGTTTTTGTTTTTATTTTATTTTGTTTCATTTAATTGTATTATTTTTTATTGGTTCTTATCATAGGCACCTAAATGTGCTTTCCATCCTTTTTCACATTTGCAATGTTGGTTTGCACAGTGGGTTATCATTGATATTATCTCTTCTGTTCTGTGCCTATAGTACCGTCTGGTGGTGAAGACAGCCCTGAAGCTTCTTCTTGTCTTTGTGGAGTACACAGAGAACAACAGTGCACTGCTTATGAATGCTGTCAATGTAGTTGACCATGAAAGAGGTAAGCTCTGCTGTATTGTTCATTCGATAATAATATGCATCTTGATTTGGTTTGTGTTAATTTCACATGGTGTACAATGAGCATTCCTGGTCAGAATTGCAAAATATTAGAAAAGCTAGGTATGTGTATTTAATTTATAAAATATCAGTTTTAATTGGAAAACATTAGTAATGATGAGATGCACAGTGCATAGGAGAAGTCATACACATGACAGTTATGATCTAGAGTGAAGATTAAGAAAGCAGTGGATTAGAGGTAAAATTGGTGAGAATAGTATTTTTATAGAAAGAAATATAATACATTATATAAAGTGATTGCGCCAACTCATAAGTTCATTTTGGTCGTGGCAAGATGATTAAGTTTGCTTATGCAAATTTTGTTTAGTGCAGTTATGACATTGTCAGTTGTGTGGAACTTGTCGCCATGTGAACACTGCCATGTAGTACTGGCTTTGATAATGTGAGCAGCTACACCAGAAGGAAGCTCTTCCTGGCTACTCGTTGATTTGATAGAGCTGTCTCTACTCTTATGGTGCACTGCAGATTGCTTGTCTAGCTGGGCAAATGTTTTTGCGGGAAGTGGAAGCAGAACAAAAGCAGGCATGGCAATGTAGAGCTGGCTGCCCCATATACACTCTGTTGTGCTACACACTACCATGTGCCACATGCAGATGGCTGTTGTTGCCGTTTTTGTTGTGTAACTGACACTGGGCACTGGGGAAAGGTAGCAGCTTCTACTGGCCAGGAGCAGGAAGTTTAATACATAGTGATGCCTGCTATGTTGCACAAGATGTGAATCAAGTTATATCAGACCCACAGCACACTGCCTGTATGCTCTGTTTAAACATGTAGCGGGCTGTATATTTCATTGGTTCCACCTGCTACTTGCATAACTGGCACATTTTGATATGGCAGTTGCATATTTATTATGACAACATCACTCTTAAACTGCTGTCTGAGTGCTGGTAGGATTGGGAAGCTGCTGGAATTTCCTGCTTCTAGAAGTGGAAGGGTTACAACACAAGCCAAGCAAACTACGTGTGCTGTGTATACAAAGGGAAATCTGGTAAGCTTTCATCTGACCAAATATTCACTAAACAACCAAGAATTATCTTTTGAAATAAGAGCAGCTAAAATTACATTGATTAAAAAAAAAAAAAAACCAGAATACTGAACTCTACACAGACACATACTAGGTGAGCTTTTGTCTGAGGGGGACTATTTGCTATGACGCTTCAGTTTGAAAGCAACAGCTGGCTGTGTGTAACTCTTTCTTGTTTAGCTACTTGATCCTTTAAATTCAGGCCAACTAGCCCTATAGTTTTCATTATGAAGAGAGCATAACTTTTGCTCTAAATAGTTGAATACTTCTGTCCTTAGGTGCAAGACCATGGTCCAACATAATGATGTTGCTGAATGAAAGGGACTCTGCAGACATGGAGCTGTTGGTATACTCCATGACACTCATCAACAAGGTACATACCTGTAGCCTTATAATGACATATTAAACTTGCACTGCTGAATCTTATGATATTAATACCAATTGGCATTCTTGCTTGCACAGTTTCTTTGTGTGTGTGTGTGTATGTGTGCATGTGTGTTGTATCTCTCAAAAAGAAATAAAAGAAGTTAAATGTATTGAAATTCTTGAGTAATTGCACACTCCTGCATTCATTTCTTTGCAAGAGAAATTACAAATACAATTTAATGGCTTCCAGCTTCTGTCAGCACGGTAAGGCAGTCAGGTATACTATTTTATTTAACAAGATATCACGGCTTTTAGAGCTTTACCAATGCATAAAGGGCCTGTGGCTCCTCCACGGTTGACAACTACTGTTCAAAAAGCTGTTTATTTTTGTTTACGTGACTTGTGAAACTGAGGCTTGTTTTGTCTGTTCTTTCCAGACTCTCAATGGTATTCCTGACCAGGACACCTATTATGATATTGTTGATTCATTAGAAGAGCAGGGAATGGAACGACTTATACAGTACTACATGTCCAAGCAAGGCACCGACTTGGACTTGCTTCAGCAATTCCGAATATACGAGGTACATATGCTTTTCTCCACATCATCATCATCATCAGCCTATATCTTTATGTCCACTGCAAGACGAAGGCCTCTCCCTGCAATCTCCAATTACCCCTGTCTTGCGCTTGCGTATTCCAACTTGCGCCTGCAAATTTCCGAACTTCATCATCCCATCTAGTTTTCTGCCGACCTCGACTGCGCTTCCCTTCTCTTGGTATCCATTCTGTAACCCTAATGGTTCACCGGTTATCCGTCCTACGCATTACATGGCCTGCCCAGCTCCATTTCTTCCGCTTAATGTCAATTAGAATATCGGCTATCCCCGTTTGTTCTCTGATCCACACCGCTCTCTTCCTGTCTCTTAACAGATATTTAACATTTAACGTCAAGTACCTTCACATTTTTCCGTGTACCCTCATATGCCTTCATTATGTGCTCAGGTGCATACACAATGCATACTACTTGCATCCTAATAGCATCTACAGGTAAACTGTTAAATCTTTAATGTTCAGTGCAGCTACTAGGCGGTGCTGCAAGTGGAGTCGAGAACAAAAAAATAAATATACTGGTTCAGTTCGGATTTGGGTTCAAGGTGCAAGCTGCTTCACTTTATATTCGGTTAAATTCCATTTCGAGCAAATGAAGAATTTTGACTGTTAGTAGAGTGGTTGCAGTTGCATTCTCCCATTTTCGATTTTTGAAGCTGGCTCCTGTTTTATGAGTGAGCTATGCAATATGTCTGGTATCCAATACTTGTAAAAAGAATAAAGTTTTGAGAAGCGAAATGAAGTAGGCAGTGCATTTCAGTCCTTGACTATTAATCACCCTGATCACGTGATGAAGAAGCACAAAGCTGTCAATTTCTGTATCCTATCTTGCAGAATACCACATAAATGTGTGCCTAATGTTGTTGCTTCACAGGCTGTTCTCAAGCACGAAGATGGAGACGGGGATGGAAAAGCTCTGCCTCTTGATGTTCGGCTAAGGTGCGTAGTTGGTGCACCACAAAAATACAAGCACTTACGTGTCTTATATGGCTTTGCACAAGCAACATGCTACTGACACACTCTGTTTGAAATGAACCTAGGTTTAAACTGAAGGTATTTATTATGCCAGAGTTCTCAAAATCACCTGTGGCAGAGAAGCCTTTAGTGTAACGGCATCTGTAAGCAGTATATCTATGAAACGGGGGTGCATGCTTATACATATTTAGTTTAATACTGATGTTATGCCACATAGCAACCCACGCAGGAAGAGGGGGACAGCATCTGTAAAACATGATTGATAGATGGTTGATTGTTGGACAGTGGTTTAAAAGGGATACTCAAAAAAAAAAATAATCCGGAAGTTAGTAGTAAATTAGGCCAAAAAAAGCCACTCATAGTGTGAGAAGAGGCTTGGTAAGCTAGAAAAGGTGCGATAACAAAAGATGGGTGGTGCCACCATTTTGAAGTTGCTGCACCATCCAGGCCATGATGTCATGGACTTTCACGGCTTGTGCTTGGGCCTAATTAAGTTTTTGTCTGTAAAGATTGACTGCATTGTGTTGTAAAAGAGCCAAAGACTGAACTTGGAAAGTTTGGAGAACTTTTACAGCGCCACAACAGACGAAATACAATAAAATAGTTTGAAATCCGTGATATCACATTCATGTGCCGACACGGAGATTTCAGCACGAAATTCAAGAAATAGAACTCTGACCTTCATTTTTTCTTATAATATTCAACATTTTACAGCGAATTTAAGTAAAATAGTGTTTTCAAAGAATGCTTCATCAGATTAAGCTGTTTCGTTATTTCTCTTTAGTGTCCCATTAATGTTTCAAAGCAATGCTGGGGCTATTAGAGATGCCATAGTGAAGGGTTCTTGATTAATTTTGACCATCTAAGTTATTTACGTTGCCTAATGATTAGTATATTAAGATATTTGCATTTCGTATTTATCCGGCTGTAGCTGCGGCACCCATAATAGGTTTTGGCAGTGTCATCCACATTGTTTTATCTGATTCTATGGCTTATTTCTCTAGTGAAAATACATGATTGACTTACTGACTGATTCATTTATTCACTTTTCTTCGTCCTATTGGTTTTTATTTGTTTATTGCATTGTAACATAAGCATGCGGCTCGAGAAATTAGACACTTTTTGATGCAAGAGCGTCAAATGGCTCATTGAGCGAAAAAGCCGGCGTCCTGCATCTATAGCAGTGAAATGGCACCTAAATTCCCATTGGCTGCAACACCACGTCACGAGCGCACCTTGACAGACGTCATATTGGCTGCGATGCCACGGCACAAGTGCACCTCGACGTAGCAGAGCAGTTGAAAGGGAACACCTGCTGCTGCAGTAGTGCGCCCGGTGTTGCGTGAGGGGAGAGGCCATCGCCGCGACACCACGCCACCTTCGTTCTCGCTGCTGGAAGCCTGTGTTATCCGTGTGTTCCTTGTCCGCGCAAGCTCTCACCTGTGTTCTAATTGTGCTATGGTTAGGTTGAATAAAAACGCATCAAGCATCTCGACGCGCTTGCTTGCCTGTGAAGAGTTAATAACTCGAAGGACTGCTCAGTGGCGTTCAATTGGACATTAATGCTTTCGCATTCACAATTCATAGGTGTCCTTGAATATATATATATTTTTGCAGATCCTGACTAGTTAAAGTGCCATTACCTTTATCTTATCTGGAATCTGCTTTAACAGTGCAGCTGTTGACTGCTATAGTATTGCTTGTGCTTTCAGCACAACAAAGATGTGTGGGAACAGCTGCAATTTCCATGTCAATTAGCACAGTGATAAACACACTTCCTGATGTGTGACTTTCAACCCACTGCCTCTCTTTCAGTACTAAAATTATGGTTTGCAGACTAGCATTTGTCATAGCCACTTTTCTGGATTCGCGTGTTTTGAATTTGTCATTACCGTTGCAGTAGAGCTTCACTAATATGCAAGCACATAAGTCACAGCTTAGCTTTCAATGCAAAAATATCCCTTGCCTGACTTTCTCAATTCTTAATTTGATCTTTTAAATCATGCCATGCACTTTTTAAGTATTCTTTCCTGTCTTTCCACATACACTTTCACCATGTTCCACTGAAATGAGAATATCTTTTTTTTGTCCCTTTTTTGGTGGAAAAAAGTGGATCAAGGGGAGAAAATTTACTTACTAACTGAATTGGTAGTGCTCCTGCTAGATTTGTTTTGTTATGCTTCTGTGCTTGTATACTATCAACACAAAATTAGCACGTTTTCTGAGCATCTAACTTTGAACATGTAACTTTGAATTGCATTGCACTATAATTTCTTTTATACATTTTTTTTCTTATTGAAAGAAACTATTTTAATTTTATTTAAGTGTTTGTGTGTTTTCTGAGAACATTAAGGAATACTTTCGCACTGTTTTCTTGATCAGAATGAAATCAATGACTTTGTTAAAAAAAAAAAAAAACCCTAACAGTGTCAAGTGTCAAAATACAGTTTAAACACAGTTCTTTTTTTTTTTTGTCCACACTATACAACTGAGGATTGCTTCACCCAGTCATGTTTGATGTTCATTGCCTACTGAATTCTTCTTGTATATTGTTAGCCACTGATTCTTATTGCATCTTGTTTTATTGTCTTTTTCTTCCCCCTTCTTTGCCATCTCTGTATTTTCTACTCCCCACCCCTGCTATAGCCCTCTGGAGTATCACATGATAAATGAGAATGAATAAATGAATGAATGAATGAATGAATAAATAAATAAAAATGCCTTTATATACTCTTTGTTTCCCTCGCAATATGTATTTCGATGTGGAAAGTCAGAAAGTGCTTCGTCTTACATTTTCTCGCAGCTTCTCCAACAGATAGGTTGCAGCTGTGAACCTTAAAATTTACGCACCTGAATAGATACAGTTGCATACGTAGCATTGTTTTGCACAGCATACATGGTGACACACTGGTGTGTTGTGGTCGGATGGCTACACAGGATGTTACAAAGCACCTTTCTCCGGCTTGAGCATCTGTTCCTGATTTAAGAGGTCAGAGTCGATATTTAGGTCAGAGTCGATATTTTACAAGTGGCCAGATGAGGTCCATGCTGGTTTTTGTCATAGCAACTCCTGCACAAACAAGGGTGTATGTACCACATGGCATATTTACGTGTAGTTTTTTTTTTTCTCTCTTTTAAACTCAGGCAAGTTCCTCGTAGTCGCAAGTCAAGTAGTAATGATGAAAATGAGAGGCGGAAAAGCCGACGGCACTCCCTGGGAAACCTTGCTCCAAATAGCACAAGTCCTTTCAAGCAGCGGCCTTCACCACTTGCCAAGACACCTGAAGCCACCAGCACATTTCCGCAATGGAGGAGAAGGTATGTACAGCTAATGATTACATTTGCATCAGAAACATTAAATAACCAGCAGGACATGTTTATTGTCCCTAATAGATGGTTAGTGGAAGGGGACTGAATAGAGAATATGAAATTGGATAGATGCATTGTAGCGCCCCTTCTAGTCACACTTTCCTTTTGTTTGGCAGAAGCACCATAGTGGCCTCCATAAAAAGGAAATTATCAGTGGAAACTGCTTCATGAAGTGCCATCATATCATCTCGGGTGAAAGTTAGAGATAATCGTTTACTTGAAACACTTAGCCTATTTATTGCAAGGTACATAGCTGATGGCAAATAACGAGGACAGATTACTTGACCAGTGATCTCGTGCGTTATGGTAGACATCCTAATAACCATTACATCCTGTCTCAGTAAAGTAGTGGCTTGTGTACTTAATCTTTGCCTTGCTCAATACGATTCCAGATTGAGAAACGTCACCATGCATGGCTTAGAGTGTATTGTGCCAGTTTTTCACATGGGATAATATTGTTTAAATGAGCCCATTGGGGTGAAATGAATCATTGAAGTTTAAAATGTGCTTGTGTTAAATGTTAGTGAAAGTGTCTCACAGAACTATCAATTTTATTTAATGATGGCTTTCTTTGGAAGATCCTTTTTAAGTGTGTTGTGTTTAAGTGTGTGTGTGTTGTATAATATAGTCTGTGTGTTAATGCTTGCTTGACTTCTTGTTTCAATCAGTATTACTTATGCTGTGGTGCACATTTATGTGTGTGAATACGATGTAGACATGAATCGTTTTCTGGTACTTGCAGGGATGTGAACCAAAATGAGGAGCCAGTAAAAACGCCTGACCATGGAAAGAATGGGATCGCTCACAATGATGTTGATACCCCAGAAATAGGTGAATTGAGTGTACACTTAAGTCCCCAGACTAACAAATATGAAGAACAGAGTTTTTTGTTGACTTCTTCTGCATCAATAAAATATATAGTTTTGTTTCATGTCATTTTGAAGCGTGCAGGGCATGATGTGAAAAGCTTAACTTAGAGGGCTGCTAAATGTGCAAAGAATGAAGATTTTCGGTACACACACAATAATCATTCTGAGGAACCTTCTGGGTGCATAACTGCCTTAGAAGCAGAGTAATCACTTTTTGCATTTCAGAATATGTAAAGATGTGCAGTTTTATGTGGACATATGCTATCAAAGACTAAAATTAATAGCTCTGAAAAACTTGCTTCCTTTTTAGCTTACTGGCACAAGATGCAATACGCTGACTGCACATATCATTGTGCTGACTGGAACTTTCATTATCAGGCTGCATGTTAAGGCTCTAAACAAATTCAACTCTTTTGTGACTCAAACTTTTCTTATCTCAATATAGTATTGTGATCTGGGAAAGTATATGTCAGTACATACTAGGTAGCATACATTTTGAGGCTGACCTATTGGTTTTGAACAGCATTGCAGAGGCATTGAATTTCATTTAAAATTAATAAAATGGTAAGAAAAGGTATTGTGCAATATTCTTTTCATATTTACAACTTAAAAAAACTTCAGTTCCGTGCTGTTATCGTGGCGAAGGGGGGGGGGGGGCAGTTAAGGTGCAGGAGGCTGTAGCTTTGCTTGTTTTGCTTGTTTTGTTTCACCAGTGATAAACTTTCTTGCATTCTGCCACTACACATGTGCCAGTAATTTTATTATTAGAATGATAACTTGCATGGATTCGTTGTATATGTTCATTTTGTTTTTACAAGCAAATAAATGAAACAAATGAATAACCAGCAGCGTACAGTTGCACATAAACTTTTTGGATGCTACTTTAAGGCTGAAATTGCCCATGGTAACATTGTGCACAACATGAAGTCTCACTTAGCTATGCACAAAGGCTCTTTCTCCTCCTAATTACGATTATTTGCATTGTGAAGTAGTTTCATGGTAATGTATTGCTGCACATTATCAGAAAAATTAAGGATAAGCTTGCAACACGTGGAAGACTGCATGAGTGACATTAGTCAGCATAGCCACAGGCACAGTGTGGCAGCTGCTGGAGCACTACTGCCCTCTGAACACTGATTGCCTGCTAACCGCTGGGGATGTAGCATGCTCTTAGCACAGGAGACTTGGTCGATGCATCCATCTGTGAAGAAAAAGAGGATGAGGAGCAGAGAAAAAGAGAATATCCTTGGTTACATAAAGGCTGACTTATCAGTTTCTTCTGACTTCCATTATACAGGGTGTTTCAGTGAACACTTTCAAAAATTTTAACATGACAGTGTTAAGGGCCTCGTGTCGCTGAAAATCCGGCAGCGGTGGCGGAAAAAATCATCCTGAACCACCACGACCGCGCAGGCTGCCCGTGTGGTGTAAGGCGTTAGTGAACAAAATTGAATTTATTAAAGTAAGATCCGTCAGAAAAATCGGTCAAGTACAACTTAACCACAACCTACAGACAAGATAGTCAGATTGTAAATTGAATGTACGATAAAACATAATTCTGTTACGAGAAAACTCAAAACACAAACCCTGTTCCAGCATTTCTACCATAACAGCAGTAGCACGCTCGGGTTGGTCACCTGCGCAGAGGTAAAAGTGCAGAAAAAAGAAAGCTGCAGTTGCCGGGAAGCCTGACAAGCATTTAGGGATCTTTGAATGCTATCGCGTTCCACTCTTAAAGGCGAAGCTTAAGCGTCCTCCAATTTTTTTAAAGGTTGCCTGTCGCAGATAGCACATATCTAGTTCTTGAGCTGGTCTACTCGAAGAGGCGGACATTACTTGCACAAAAAATTTAAATGCATAATCAACTAATTAACAAAAATTTACCTAAGTTTTGAACTAATTACCTTATGGTCCATATTGCAATTTACAAATTCTAGCAGTGGAGTTTGCAAGGCGGATCCACTTGGAACGAATTCTGACACCAGTTTCGAGGTATTAATTCCCCAACTTTGCGGAGAAATGCATTGGCGTTCCAGTTAATTTCTTAAGAAAACATTGTTTTATTCATTGCAGCACAAAAGTAACTAGAACGCCAATGCATTTCCCCGCAAAGTTCAGGAAATAATATCTCAAAACTGGTGTCGTCCTGAGAATTCGTTCCAAGTGGATCCGCCTTGCGAACTCCACGGCTAGAATATGTAAATTGCTGTATGGGCCATGAGGTAATTAGTTCAAAACTTAATAAGTAAATTTTTGTTAATTAGTCAATTATGCATTTCAATTTTTTTCTGCGAGTAATGTCTGCCTCTTCGAGTAGGCTAGCTCATGAACTAGAATTGCGTTATCTGCCACAGGCAACCTTTAAAAAGTTTTGAAAGTGTTCGCTGGAAACACCCTGTATGGACTTGTACTAATCTAATCTGGTTCTATTGTGTGAGAACTGTATTCACTGCATTGCACAGCAATATGGCTGTTCATATAACGAGAGGCAGTTAATGTGACATACGATTGCTCATCACATTATTGCTATAAGCACTTTGCTTTTCTAGTGTCCACTTTAGTGCAGTTTCATTAGTCTTGCTGTCTAGCATTGATAAGGTTAAAAACGTTGAGCATGTGCAATATGGGGCTTTATAACTTGCTCCAACTGCAGCTTTGAGTCATATCCTGAAGTATATGTTTAGAATAGGTATTCAAAATCTTACACTTCACTTTTTGCCTCTATTTTACTGCTACCCACCCACATGCCTCCAGGAAAGACACCTTTTCATAAAACTCTTTGTATACAGCTAAGGAAACGTTACATAACCATAGTTTTGTATTAATGGATTTCAAAAGTGCAAAACCATCATTTATGAGAAAAGGCAACCTCACGTCTGATACCGCCTTTCAAAGGCATTGTGTGAGGGGGTCTGTAATGCAAACCATTTAGAATGACTTACGTAATTTCACAGACACTGGCATTGTTGTTGTTTTTTTCTGTAATTTTCTAGCTGAATAAATTCCTTTTCTGTGGAGGAATGTTGTTGTAGTGACAAATATACATGACTTACCATTTTTTTTCTCTGTGCTGTTGTAGATGATGTTGTAAATGGCATTACCCCTGCACTGAGGCGACGGCGAGAGCGGGATGCTCGTAATCGTTGCCTCATCAGAGAACAGGAGGAAAATGGACGTGATCATCAGACAACCGTTTCACCCCCTGTCCCATCTCCACCTACAAACTTCACCGAGAAGCAGCCTCAGAAAGGTGTGTGAATCAAGTAGATTTCAT
Organism: Dermacentor silvarum; assembly: GCF_013339745.2. Lineage (NCBI taxonomy): Eukaryota > Metazoa > Arthropoda > Arachnida > Ixodida > Ixodidae > Dermacentor > Dermacentor silvarum. The sequence continues at coordinate 132,562,217 of NC_051154.1, forward strand.
AATGAGTTTTTTTCATACTCTCAATGTTACTATGTGCCAAATTTTGTTTTCATGACATTTTCTTTCCTGTATAAGTTTGATGAGCGTCTGTAGAGTCATATGTATTTTTTATTTGTTTTTCTGCCTAGAAAGCAGAGGCCAGCTTCACAAAATACGCCAGCTTACTTAACTGGTTTTCAAGATTTTTCTGATGCCTTGGCTATTGTTGCATTAGTGGCTTGTGTGCTATTACGTATATTGGCAAATCCATGAGCACTGGCCATTTACAAACTACGCTTACATAAGATGCATTTGGTCCCAGAATATTACTATATACTGATATGCTTAGCAAAGGTTGAGTATACTGTAAAGGTTCATTGTAGCAGTAGATTTATGTCTATTTTTGTTAGCAGGCATGAAATTAGATTTTCTTTATCTGTTTGCAATCAGATGTCAGCAAAGCCAGGCACCCTTGAGTGGCTCTTAATCATGAAGTTCCCATTTATCTTCTCACTGGATTTGTGGCACTATCTGTTATAAGCCATTAAAACATGTATTCTCAACATTTTACCTTATTTTCCTGAAGGAGAAGTGCATCGTGTATGTGGGTTACCCACCATGGTGGTTCAGCAGGTATACGGTGCTCTGCGGCTGACCACAATGTCATGGGTTTGATTCCTGGCCACGGCAGCTACATTTTGATGGGGGCAGAATGCAAGGATGCTCATGCATCGTGCTTTGGGTGCACGTTAAAGAATCCCAGATGGTCAGAAATAATAATCTATATTAGAATGTAATGTAATGTAATATAATATAATAATAAATAATAATCTGGAACCCTCAACTGCAGTGTCTCTCATAGCCCCTCCATTCATATGGTTTGAAGTGCCTTCATGTAAACAAGACCCCGTATGAGTGGTGCACTTGATCTTGCACATAGCATTTGGCATTGTGGTTGATCATGGTGACCCCCTTTCACCATTAACATTGTAGAGAAGATGTGCAAAAATTATGATATGTGAGAATTGCTCCATCAAAGAAAAGAGTTTTATTCCTCTTTTAGATGTCCTGCATAGCTGACAGAAGATTTCTGCAAAAGGAAATAAGAATCTGTGCCTTCATTCACAAATCAATGAAACTTACTAAAAGACTTCACTGGGATAAATGTTGATTATGAAGAAAAGCTAGGGGGATAGACCACACTTCATTTCTCTGACAAGACCAGTAGAAATTCACTGTTTATTAATGACACAAAGGTAGATGAAAACATGCAGTTTATTACTTCATAACATACTCCATAAACTTCAGTCTCTGTGCTGGAGAATCCCTTCATGAATTTCACGCACTGCCAAGCAACAGTGCTGAACAGCTAAAATAAATATTTTATGACATAGTTCACAGGGTCAAACTTGCTTTTCAGTATCAAAATATGCAAAATATGTTCTAGTTGGAATGACTGGAAAGTAGATGCTTGTTCCTGACAAGCAACAGTGCTTGTCAGATACAAGCATCGTTGTGGGACCTCAAGGAATGTAACTCTTTCCTTACCGGGCCAAAAAAATTTATCAGTTTGATCAACAGTTTTTTGACACATAGTGAAACGTTGCCGTTGAAATTCTTCCACAAGCAAAGCTATGCACCGTATGAAATGGCGACAACACTTTAACCACCTATTCGTTAGATTTGACAATTTTTGGCTCTCTGGAGTATCTGGAAAAATAAAACTTTAACAAAAGGCATCGCCAAAACTAGCCTCTAGTGCTCCTAGCAATTCCCCAATCAACGCAAAATTTGGGCTTTGGTCGACTCAGCAACATAATTTTTTTATGGCAGCAGCAGTAAAGCCGCAGAAGCTTTTATCGGGTTGTCTAATTTCCTGATCCAATGTCGGCGCTGTTTTACCAATGTCTCCAACACCTCTACATGCTCAGGAGTGTGTGTTGTTTTGAAGATTGTGTTTGACTAAATCAAGTGCAACTTTAATTTTTCCCGCGGTGGGTTGCTTTTATCAGTCAGTGTTTCCACAGTCTATGTACAACTTATTACGTGCATTCCTTTCTGTCGTGTGGAGTTTTCACTCACACGAGAGCATGCAGTTGATTTCACATTGGCTGGCACGAGCTTGACTAGCAGTCTAATCTCTCAAAAAGTCTAAACTTTTTGAACATCACCTGTGGAAATGCCCTTGTTTATTATTGTATAGGCACTGGGCGCGGGATGAATTTGGACTGGTGGCGCCTTCATGCGGCGGCGCCGCAAATATAATGGCATGTGGCGGCCGGGCCGCGCGCAGCAGGCGCTGGCGTGAAACCAAGTATGATCAAACATGTTGCGTTTTTGGGTGCACCAACAGCTACTGAACATGACTGAAGCTGGTTAGGCCATTCAATTTAACCGTTGTTCATCACGGAAACCCGTTTTTCAGGTGGAAAGTCTGTATATGTGTGGTTTGTAGGCAACAGCGCGTTCAGCGCTCAGCAATTGAAACGCGATACACAAATCGCATGGTCGCCAGCGCTTTTTGCACTGACTGTAAGCGCTGAGGACACTAAACTGATGCATTATGGTGTAGAGTGAAAGCGATAACCTTCGTAACTCATCATGACTGTATTTGGTCCCACGGCGCTCACCTGTGGCACGAAAAGAAAAAAAAAAGAAAAAAGAACGGTACGTGGCAGGCGCGCGCTGCCAGCGCTTCAATCGCTGGGCACTGTACATTTCCAACGCTGATTTGCTATGGTCTAGTTGTTCTAACGTTAATAAAAGAGCCGTTCATACGCAAGAGCTTCGGGTGCCACTTGCCTGTCTTCGCCTCCGCAGTGTAACGGCTCCGGAGCTTGGGCACCGAAGGCGAACTCTCAGATTTGTAGTCATTTTGCCGTCTTATCAGTGTATCAGTCTTCATTTAATGTACATTTTCCTTCCTAGCAATTCCCAACTCTGGTTGCGTCCGGCACACGACTGTGCTGTGCATCGACGGCAAACGCCAACGCAGTGGCGTGTTCACACTCGCCGCCACCGACGGCTCCCGTCGCGCTAAGCTATATAAAATGGGCCGTGACTGAAGATTGGGCTAGTTTAAAAGCAATCAAGAATGGAGGAAGCATTGCAAAGATAAAATAACTACAACGGACAGAGAACGGGAACTTACTGACATATGTGCGATCGGCGAAGCAGCTCAAGAAACAGAATAAGGAAGATGTATGTCTCCTTTTTTTTCTGTCCATAATTTTTGTGTTATTCGCATATTTTCATGATTAAATACACGGTAATGTTAAAGCGCAAAGCAAAATAACATCTGGAATATAACTGCAAGAGTTCCACGTCTTAGCTTGCCGCGGTGAGCTCCCTTCACGTGGTGCATTTGCATCGCAATGTGCGCTCGTTTTCTGCTTTATATACTACCTGATGCCACGAATGTGATCTGCCTCGTACAGGTGATGACCTTTCTCAAAAGCAGACACATGAAAATGCGTTTTCCGGTGCGTCAGCCCTTATAACCCGCAGTACCAAATCACCAGAAGCACCGAGCGCCTTCGTCCCGTCGTCTGCTTCACATGCCAGTGCTTTGACAGCTGCCGTTCGCGGCGCTCTGTTCGCCAGCATATCGCCGGCGCGATGCTGGCACCTTACGACGGCCGCCCGGTGCCTATAACACTGTGCAAGACTGTACAGTACTGTACAAGAACTGTACAAAGCATGTGACAGCTCCAGTGCCAGTTCAAGGCGCATGAATAGACCAGTGGTCTATTCATCGACACTTATCGGACACGATTTTCAAGTATAAGGAGGCTTGTGGATGCTCCCCAACCAGACAACCATTGCTTCGAGAGCCTGAAGAATACAGGAAAAAAGGCACCAGGTGCTTGCTACAATGAGTAAAAACAAATGCTCCGAGCATAATAGACGCTTCTTTGTTTTCACATATGAGAGGCCAAGGCTTTTTCGCATAGCACGATCATCAGTATGGCTAAAATTCATGCCACCAAATATGCATTATATTTTTCTGCGTGGTCTAACTTACAGAAACTGGGAATTAGGAGGAAGGCACATATCTTCTATATTTAGGATGTTTTTTACTCTCAGTGCCTACACTAAAAATTGCCAATTATTACTTTCATTCATGCTCCCTGAGGTGCTTCTTTGAAGTTTCACAGAATTCTCAAAAACTTTGAACAATTATTTCAGCTTCCATTCAAAACACCAATGATCAGAGTACAATTTAATGTGTCACGGTATACTTGTCCTTTAATACGTCTTGGAATAAAACATTGAAACATCAAAGCACAGGACATTAGCAAATTTCTAGCGGAAAGAGTTAAGGGAGATCACTTTTCTTTAATCATATACGGCCTACACACAAAAACTTTTGCACATACACTATCAAGCATATTATGCATACTAACTAAATTATGATGATTGGGACCATGCTTCTAGGACAGCACAATATGCACTGGAATACCCATCTGAATTTCATGCCTAAATTCATCTGCACTGTAGCATGATCAGTTTGCCTTTGCATATCATGTTGCAATAAACATAAGTGTTTTACTGTCTGGATGGTGCATATACCATGTGTCCCAGCTAACGTTAGCCAAGATGTTGAAAGAAAGAAATGAAAAAAAAATTATGGTGCAAGATACAATTATAGGACCCACGATGTTCGGTAGCAACTGAACACAGTCGGTCTTATAGTTATATCTTGCACTGTGTGTTTTCCTTTTTTTTTTTCCCTGTAACAGCTTGGCTAACTTTAGCACACCCTATATATGAGACATGAGACCATGTGGTACTACACAAGGGAATGTATTGAAGTCGTAATATCTAGACATCCAAATAGGCATCTTGATTTTATGCCTAGCCACAGTCCAACATTTTATACTTATTTTAATATCTATATGTGTAGAAAAGGTGAGTCTTCTTACTACCCAGAAAACTGATTATATATTTTACAGGGCCATCCTTCATCGAACGCACCCGTTCCCGTTTTGAAAGCCGCATTGAAGATGAAAATAGAAAAAATCAACAACTCTCTCAACAACAGCAGCAACAACAGCAATCACCTGCAGCTCCTAACTTCTCTCCACTTCAGAGGCCTACAAATCTGCATGTGGAACCACCAAAGACTTTCAGTGTCTGCCCAAACAAATCGCCTCAGCCTTACATGAGTCCAACACAAAGGGACCCCAGCAAAAAGTCTTGGATGCTCTCCATGATGTATGGGAAAAACCAAGAAGAGGAGAACTCGCGTGAGGAGGAGTTAGTTCGACCACCGCAACAGCTTAAAAAGGATGGTCTTCGAGAGCTTCAAGATCGTATCAGTGGAAGGACAACGGACGGCCCAGCCGCAGACATCTCCACAGCGGGTGCTGTCAGTCGAGCAAAGGAAGGGCTTGCAGCATCACGTTCACGATCTGACTTCCGATCACTACTTCCACAGACAAGCTCATCTTCAATTCCGGACTTGCTGTGGAAGGCTGACAATGATGTGCAGTGGGAACAGTTAGTGCGGTCCATCAGGAGGCCACTCCTCATCAATGACCTTGATTTTACAGACCTAAGGGATGATGATGATGCAGATGTGCTCCAACCAATGAACTGTGGTGCTGGCCAGCCGCCACCACCACCACCACCCACAGGGGGACTTCCTCCACCACCACCTCCAATGGGAGGGCCGCCTCCTCCCATGGGAGGGCCACCTCCCCCACCACCACCTATGGGGGGCCCTTCTTTTGGTGGGCCCTCAAAAGTTGCTCCACCACCACCAGCTGCTCCATCATGGCTGCAGCAGCGGCAGCAGCAGCAGCAGGCACAGCAGCAAGCCCTCAATGCCCCTCCGCCAAAGAGCAAAAAGACAGTAAAACTTTTTTGGAAGGAAGTGAAAGTAGACCCAGCAATGTTGTCGAAGATGGCCAAGAAGAAGACCATCTGGGATGAACTCAACAGGGTGCATGTTGACACGCAGAAGCTGGAACACCTGTTTGAAAGCAGGGCCAAGGAAGTCCTGAACAGGGTAAGCCAGCCGGTCTACACGACATACTATTTTCATTGCATATTAATGCCTTGCTGCAGCTTTGCTAGTGACCTGATCGTGTGACAACCATTTTGGGCTTATGCAGCTGCATGTGTGCAAACAGGATACCTGTTGCCTGTGTTGTAACAGAGAGCATATATGGTACTCCTGGGAAATTAATAAATATGTACTTTTGTGAAACCACCAAGTAAAGCTTTCCTCTTGCGTATGCACAGAAATGGTGGTAAATATATCAAGCTTTAAAATTTTCATAGACATATAGCTGACTTTGCGAAAAATTTCTGTGCAAACTTTGTAGTAATAAAAGCGATGCTTTGTATGAGCCTCTCTCTATCAACATTTGTTAATCCTGCATTTGTAAATTCTGCTGTAAATGTTCTGGATAAGCAAATACAATATGATGCACTTGTTTATGATGCCCATATCTCATACCTGTTGTCTACAAAATAGAAAGGAGTGTAAAAACTTGTAAGGTATGATTAGCCTCTATTTTCTTACTTGAAGTAAGCAGTTTACCCTCTTGCAGTTTTCTCCCTTCCACAGGTCTGTAAAAAAGTACTTTAGCCAAAACGTGAAAAAGCTACCTGTAGTGTTGTTGTATCACAAGTTGCTACACTTTTAGCTTATTTTATTTAGTTTGCTTATTTATTTGCAGCCATTTTTCTTTCTCCTATGAAATATGTGACTGCTACACATTTCCTCTATACCTTTAAAAGTAACAAAATATTGCAGACTCGTGCAAGATTAGCCTGCTGTCATCAAAGAAACTAGGATTAAAAATAATCTCCTAGTTTATACTTACTAGCTTGCTTGAGAAATGATTATGTTAAAATGTGCTTTTCAGGCATGGCAAGCTCAAATCTTTATTCATGTTAGTAAAATCAATTAGAACTCTTTTAATAATGCAACCAAGCAGTATCATCACTGTGTGAAGCCTTCATTGTTTTTATTTAAAAGAACAGCTCCTATTTTCTTTCTCGGTTTTCTCGAAAGGATACAGCTTTATGGAGCTTTCTCATTCTGTAACAGTTGCCATTTGCTTTATTACTGTCCTCTCTTGCTCTTTATTACTAAAGTACTCGAGTGATTTGGACTTTCAAGGCTTAGGTTTGGGCTGTGGTTTCATTCTTGCGGGGTATGCATGCTTGCTAACACAAGGCGTCTCTCCTTGCAACACACTTGCTGCTGCTTGGGCTGATGACCTGCAATGGAAATCTGTGCTCTGTTCAGGAGGTAAGAACTATGACAGGCTTTGTTCTTTGTCTTCTCCGCTGCCTTGCATGTCACCAGGATCAGTAAAGCAGGGTTACATCTCCTGCTGCAATTTCTTTTTTTTTTAATTTCTGCTGGGCAAAGCCAGTTTTGCAAGCATAACCACACACCTTTGAGCGCACAATAATCCTCTTGCTGATGCATAATCTGAATGACAGACTCGGTTTAGGATTAGTCATCTTGCGTACCATGAGGGCTGGCTAACATGTACAGAAGAGAATCATATGCTTAGTGCATCAGCTGGGCATTTTGGAGGAATATTTTTACCGGTGACTGGAATTGTTGAATATATGGATGGGGAGGGTGGAGGGGGAATACATTGGTCACACTCTGATTGATTAGAGGGTCAATGGGGGGGTGGGTCGTCTACATCATACCATATACTGCAGACCGCTTGATGGCCATTGTGCTCCCAGCTTCTGATGCCACAGAATGTAGCACCCTATATAGGAGTATGGGAGAACAAGAAAAAATAGAACCGAATGCAAGATTGCAAGAAAGCTTATTGAGCAGTTTTTTACTTGCTTTACTTTCTAGCAAAGGGAGGAGTGACAATTTTTGATGTGAACTGCAAGTGGTATTGTGTGACTGTCTTGCCAGGAATCAGCCTTTTTAATTGATGCTTAGCTCTTATGTAACGCCCTTTCTTCAAGACCTCATGTGGAGAATGAATTCAACAAAAGTTGGTGCACTTACTCGAACTGGTGGTAAACAAAAGACACCTGATTGAATTGACATGGCACACTATCCTATTATTTACTGGCATTTGCCTGTACCACCCTTTGCTATCTCACCATTTAAACATGATCACACCTGACTGAATGCGGTGAACACAAAATATCTCTAATGATCCAGTACTATTTTGTTTAATTCATGACACGAAACAAGAACTACAAAAGGAATTTATTACATCAATCGTAGCCGAGGTGTAACATCTCACTTCACATTGGGAAATTTCGTATGTGTTTAAGAACAACACCCTAAAATTTAAGATCTCTATTTGTACTACTAATCCTATACAGTTTCATATGTAATGAATTTATTGACACACATACATTGTTTGTCTTTTTCCTGTGTTCGAAAACTAAAACATTGCAATATTAGAGCAGTCTGTCACTGCAGTTCAGTCACCATATTAGAATCATATGCAGTACTACAATTTTTTTCACTTGTCCATGATATTCATGGAGAATGTAGTTACGGCTTTTTTAAAGTACTGTTTCTTGCACTATCAACTTTTTTGTCTTCTTGCATCACCACGTTCCCATGCAACAGTTGAATGTGTAACATTAAAAACTATTATGTCATGAAATTTTCAGTACATTAAGTAAATGATGACTGTTTATTGTATGTATGCTTTGAATACAGGTTATATTTGGGCTATAAAACATCCACCATGGGTAAATTGTTCTTGGAACATTAAACAATTTGTTTTGTGGGAAACTGGAAACACTTAAACGGTAGCTTGCAAAGGTTGAATTAAGTTGATCATTGCCATATGATGATTTTATGATTACATATTAGCTTTAAGACACTTAACAAGAAGCCACAAGGATGTTTAAAGCCAACTTTAATGCAAGTTGAGAAAAATCCATGTACAATTGTACGAGTCCCTTGTGAATGAGCTGCCACATTTGAAGCTCCTATGGACAGTATTGCTATATTCCCTCTAGTAACTTTTGTCTGAACTTTTGTGGCCTATTTTATGGAATAGAACAGATAGGATGCTGGCATGTACTTTCTTGTCATTAGGAGCGTTGGGAAATATCTTATTTTTTATAAGCAATCCTTTTTTATTTTTGTTCAACATGCTGATTAGCCAACACTCTGTGATTCTGTTACAATCTCATGGAATAACTGACTCAGGCTTTGAGTGGGTCAGTCTTAATTTTTCCTAAAGCACAGATGCATGGCTACATGTCACTATGCTTGTAGTTTGACGTGGCCTTTTTAGTCCTAGTTCTGCAAGCCTGAGTGCTTGTAGTATAATGCACAGGAGATGGATATCGTCTTTCACCAGTGTACTGAAAGTGTTCTTTAAACATTTTATATTTGTCAGTACAAAGCTCTCCCGCATTTTATCTTCATCTTGCTTTTCTCTCTCCCTCTCTTTTCTTCTTTTTTGAAATTTTCACTCTGAGGCTCGGCAAAATTGCTCTAGCTTATTGGCATGTTTTCAAGTTATTGGCATCTCTCTTTCTCATTGGTGTGCACAAAGGGTATCTGACTGATTTACACCATTCTTTCCTAAAGTAAAACATTATGATCTTGAGCTTAAACTGAGGCAAGTGCTTTCTTTCACTTTGCAAGGTTACTGGTTTAAATCTGTAATTTTCATACAGAAATGAAATTCATGTGTAATTTTCGTTCTTTTTTACATCAATTCTCAACATTGTTGTAGTAACCTTTAAAAATATGCTTTCAAGCTTGCTCCTTTTCCTACCTTGTTCATTGCAATATGCTATGGCGGTTACAGAAAAACCAAGAAGGAAAGAAGAATGAGGTGATAGTGCTTGATGCCAAACGTTCCAATGCCATTAACATTGGCATGACCAAGCTTCCACCTCCAAGAACAATCAAAACAGCTATCTTAAAAATGGACAGCACCATTATGAACAAAGAAGGCATTGAGGTGAGTGAAAAATTAGCAGCAACACTCTCAAAGTTGTGCTTTTGCATGTATAGGCTCTGTTACTTGCTTCAAAAGCTTTATAGCCCTCAAATGAGTTAGTGTGCTGTGCTTTTCATAGTATTCTGGACTTAAAATTCAGCCAACATACATTGAGGCTAAGGAAAGCATAGGAGAAAATGAACTGATTTTGTATGATTAAAATGCCTAGTAATTGTAGGGGAGAGTTAACTGGTATTTATTTTCATCTTGTTAATGAACAGAAAGGAAATGGAAGTGGAGAGGAAGACAACTTGTTGCCTGTGGAAACTGAACCCATGACCTCGATACATCATTTGCTTTGTTTTACCAGTTGAGCTGTGGCAGCAGATGTCCCCACTTCCAGTTCCTAGGGCATTTGTGTACATGTGTGTACATAAATGTGTTTATTGTGCGTACAAATGAACTTGTTGCTAGAAGTGTTGCTATGGCTTGCTGTACATTCTTTCGAACAGCATGATGCAGACACACAAGAATAAGCGAATAGGACACTGCATGTCTGCTTAGTGCCGCTAAAAAGAATATGTCCTAGCCTTTGGAGTATTAGCAGCACTTCTTGTTGCCAATGCAAAATGTGGACAGCTTACATAATGAAGGTTGCTCTGCCAAAGTCAGTTGTTTCTTATAATGGCTTTTCTTATGGGCACGCATGTACTTATGCCAGATCAGTAACACAGCTTGTGTATGTGCCACATGAGAGTGAGGATGACTTGTGCTGTCATGCTACAAACAGTAGAATTCACATGCCTAAGGGACACCTTACTGCATTTATTTTTTTCAGAAAATATTGACAACGATGATGCCAGGAGAAGACGAGAAGAACAAAATCATGGAAGCACAGATGGCAAACCCAGATGTTCCCCTCGGCAATGCAGAACAGTTCCTACTGACACTTGCATCCATTAGTGAACTTGAAGCTCGACTCAGACTTTGGGCCTTCCGCTTGGATTATGATGTTATGGAGCGGGTTAGTTAGCTTTTTTTTGCTATTCAGAGGTTCTTTAAATTCTTAATTCGTAATCCAGCTGGCGCATAGCCTGCACTGGAGACTTATGCTGGCAGCCTGGCTACATAAGTGCAGTCAATGGCGATTTTCTTCTGTCTTCGTATTTTTATTCCAGCAGATTCATCACATTACATATAAAATCATGTATTATTTATTGGCACTAATGCACCACTGTGAATTTTATAAAGTTCGTCAAGCTATTCCAACTGTTAATAATGCCAAATTGTTCAAATATTACAATGTACATGCTTTGTCTTCCCTCTTCATTTGCTTGTGTTGCACTGCTTTGTACTTTGCCTTCTTGTTTTTGATTTGCCTTAATTGTTCATCCTTATGTTATACTCCTCTTGGGGTCTTTCAGGATCCAAGGAATAATCATGCTGATGAATTTGTTATAGTCTTAGTGATTCCATTGATCATGCTTGAAGTTTGAAGCATGGGGCAGCCATGCAGCAACTACCATATGATATGTTCAACATTTTAAAAGAATTGTTTTTCCTGTCCACAGCTGTGGAATGAAGTGATTATCCTAGTGATGCATGCTGTTTATCAGTTAGCTTCAACCTATTCAGTTGTTCTACCGAGTAGAGGTTTCTTGAGCCATTGTAATATGTTGCAGGAAGTTGCCGAGCCACTTATGGACTTAAAGCAAGCAATTGAGGAAATTGAAACAAACAAGACATTCAGGGTTATCTTGGCCACATTGCTATCCATAGGAAATTTTCTCAATGGTGCGGAGGTAAGTACAATGCTGTAAAATTGTGTGGAGGGAGTGAAATAATATTTATTATGATTTCATGAATGCCATCCTTAGAGAAAAAGTTCTTAGCAAGAATCAAGTGCAGCATAACCTTTACATTAAGAGAACAAGGTCGGTATTTTGTAGCGATGCGTTATGCTTTATTTTATGCTAGTCTTATCATCCACCGCTCACGGCCGGCTGATCCCATTGATAATGTGAGCGGACCGTCGCTCTGACCACTGACCTAAAGCCCCTATATATAAAAAGTAGTGTCACGCTTTGAAGAATGCCGCCGCCTCCTCGCACACCCTGTCCAAGGCCAAAGCCGCGTCGGTATTGGCCTAATGGCATCACGTGGACCGTCGAGCCCCCGGGCGCTGGCTGCGTTTGTTTACGATCACGCACCATAGCCATTTTCGCCCGAGAAGTGTCTACCGACTGGTGAGGAGCACGATGATAGCGACGAACACAGTCGGCGATCGTCGAATCTGATCAGGGGTGAAAGATAAACAAGTGCACGTGTTTCAAGCGGTGTAGGCGGTGCAACGGTCGAAAAAGGAGAGCGAAAGAGAGGAGAAACGAGGAGGAGGGAAGGCAGAGGAGGAGAGTGTCGCTACTTTTTATATATAGGGGCTTTACACTGACCAAGCGCAAAAAGCGTGAAAAGGCATTAGCATCGGCAAGGCATCGCTACAAAATACCGGCCCAGGATTGAGCATTATAACATGATAAATAAAAATGCAGTATCATGGAGTTCTCTCACATTAATAAAATAACCAATGTCAAGGTACTGCATGCCATTGCTTTTTAAGTAGCTCAAAAAGTATTGGCATGTGTTTTTTACTGCAACATAAAAGATTTGAAGGAAGGTTAAAACTGGGCAAAAAAACGAGGACAAGTGGAAGGAACACACAATACACCACGAGTGCAGACTGCCAACTGTTTATTCTTGGTAATCAATGCATAGGCTATTTCAAGTGAGTATTGTGTGTTCCTTCTGCTTGTCCTCGTTTTTTTCGCGCAGTTTTAACCTTCCTTCAAGTATGAACCAACTAGCCAGCAAGAACGTTCTACATAGAAGATACGTCAAACTGACGGTGTGACTATCTCTTGTATAGCTTGAAGCTTTTCCTTCTATGTTTTGTCACATTTATAGTTTTTAAGGGTGTGGGTTTTTGAGACCAAATTGAATACGAACCGACTAGCGCCAGAAATGAGTCGAATGAAATCAAATATGGAATATTTTTCAAACAGTTTGTGAATAATGTACAGCCTTCTCACCAACAATTATCACATCCTGGTATTCAAAACAATGGAATGTTTCTGTCATTACACTGCACATTACACTGCACATTGAAGCCTGCTTTTTTAAAAGCATAAAAAGAGCATTAGGAACAACTAATTAGATTGTTAGCAAACTTGTGGCTCTTTGGAGTATACGCGGTCATGCATTATCATATAAAGTTTATAAAGGTAATGTTGTGGGCCAATTTATATCTGTGTATACCTTCGCAACCACACCAGACATGCATGTCGTTTGCGGCAATAGCATAGTAAAAAAAAGCCCTTTTTCTCTATTTAGAATGGTCACAGCAGATGGTGCCGCTATTGTATAAAGTATGTTGCGGTGAAAGGTATTCTTATTGAGAGGACACAGGTGCTGCATTTGTAAATAGTACCAAACATTACCAACTGCTGAATGCCGTGTCTAAATAGAATTTTATTGTGAGTGATCATGTTTAACTGGAAAAGTCTGGCTCTCTTACCGACACCGCATTCTCTAGTACATTATGTCCACTATGGATGGGATGAAAGTTATTGCATTTTTGCTCTAATTTCATGCTTGATTGTGTACATTTGACAATGTAAAGTATTCGAAACATATTTGAAAAATTGTATATTCGGATTTTCAAGTGCTGACTATTCGATTTGAGAGCCGAATCAAATAGGACGATGTTCGATTCGTTATTCAAATGTTTTGAATAATTGCTGACCCCTAGTCACTTTCTAGCATTTCGGGTAATCTTGATAATAAAATGGGAGGTGTTGTGAAATGTTGCCTCTAGCATACGTCACACTTTCAAGGACTAATGACACAAATCCTGCTCTTCAGCTGCTTTTGACACAAGTTTTTAGCAACAGCAGCAGCAGAGACTCAGTAGATTGTGTGAAGTCACTTGATTATCAACTCTCACTGTTACATTTCATTACTGAGGCCATGACCTCTGGCATGTGTTTAGGTGTGGGTGTAGTTTTTCCTTTTACGTTGCAGTGATATTGACCACAGGCTACATTTTGTTTCCACTGGTTCAGTTTTAGCCTTTAGTATCCTGGCAACAAATTTACATGAACATGCTTTGTTGTGTGACAATGCTGCTTGAATGAAAGCCTTCTTCTTTATTTATGACGATTCCCCACAGTGACTTGCCAGGCAATTTGTTCTTCATTGCGTTTGTGTGTATTTATGCACACAAATGGTCATGCTTGTTATTTAATTAAATGAACATGCTCATGTGCCATATACATTTCTGGAAACTTCTGATTCAGCTCAATTTGTCAGGCTAGACCTGCCTGCAGAGAGTTGCTCACTCAGCATGTCAGGATGTATAAGCTAACACTTAGTTTTCAAGGGAAGCCTTCTATGCAGATGAAACAAACTAGCATATGTTGTTAGCAGCCACCTAAAAAAGCCTTGAGTATTTTTGTTTTTAAAAGGCCCCTCACGAGACTTGGACATTGCAAACAAACAAGTTTGGCTCGTGGCTCACCCAGTGGCCATCATGTCTGCAAAGTATGAAACAGCTGCGTGGCACAAGAACGGTTGATAGTTCAAGGCTGCATGCCCTTACTCTCGATGGAGCCATGCTTCAAGTGACAGAGTCAAGGTCACACGTACAAATGCCTCTATTGCAAGACTCACTGCTTGCAACGTCACCAACCATGGCAGGTGACTTAGGTTAATCATTCAAGGCAGATGGTGCAGTACTGCCACTGGAAATGCGCCGCGCAGCAACAAAGGAGGAGCGAGAAAAAAAAAAAAGAAAAAGAAAAAGGAGGCAGGACTTGTCACATGAACCCAAAGCAGTTCCTCGGATGGGAGAAGGCACGGAAGGAAGACCGTTTTCAGATGCGAGTCGAGGCAAAGGAAGGGAATGTCTACCTTCACAGTGATGCTCGCCTCCTGGGGCGCGATTGGAAATCTTTGTTCTAAACGCATTCTGTTCAGTTGCTGCATCGTCACAAAGTGGCATTATGCAAATTTTTTTTTAGAATAGGAGGGAGAGGGCAGTTAATCGGCAAACGGTGAACCATTCCGTAGCTGCCATTTGGATCCAATCCATTCCACCAGACATGCCATGCGAAGCCGGTCTCGTAGCAAGCAGATGATCACTCAAACTTCAGATCTCTCGTTAAGTTCTTCTCCTAGCAGACGACGTGCTCGTAATCAAAATGATTGACATGAGCATGTCGTCATTTTGACGTCACCAAAAATGACAAACTCCCCGGATGTTTGTCGTCCAGGAAGTTCATCGCTTGCCAATTGGCTGCTTTCTTCCTCTCGTTGTCAAAAATTTTGCATAGTGCCACTTTTTGACGTTGCAGCAACTGAACAGAATGCGAAACGAACAAAGATGTCTGATCACGCCCCTGGTGGCATAGTAACAGGAAGTTCAGTTTCATCTATCTCCTCTAATAATGAACTGATTTGAAAAATTATTTCGGTAGAACTCTCTCTACACGACGCTTTACAATTTCCAGTAAATAACTAAAATTTGCAATAGGGCCTGGTGAGGGGCCCTTTTACGAAATTATTAGTACTGAATAATTAACTGTTACACTTTCACATGACACTGACATGATCACCTTCACCCACCTACCCTCTGGTGCTGCACTCCTCTTCCCCCATTGACCTATTTTCTTCAGGTCTGCGTGCCTCTTGCTCTAGCCCAGCTGTTTTTGATGAGAACCCACACCACTGAGCACCCTTGAATTATCCATTTAATACTTTCATGTCAAAATATTGCAATCTTAGAAAAAAAAAGAAGCTCTGCAGAAGGCAGTGCACCAAAAAGAAGTGAAACGAAGGTTTTCACATGTGCTCTAAAGGCCTGGCATTGACATAGTGGCCATAACTGCCGTTAGAAATAAAGATTTCATTGATTTGATTGATTGATAAACTTAGTCATTAAGAAGTTATTTAATCAGTAAATATTTTTTATTTATTTATTTATTGATACCTCAAATGCCCCTGGTATGGGGTATTACATGAGGAGTGGGTTACGTTTGTACGAGGTCTTCGATGAATGACTTGAAGTGGCAGGGATCGGAGTGGTGCGCAGCGTCGGTGGGCAGATGATTCCAGTCGTTCGCTGTTCGAATGAAAAATGAGTTGAGATGCGCAGTAGTGCGTGCAGGGGAAGGGTATACAGCTTTAGAATGACTGTTGCGGAGCGAAAGGCGATGAGCAGGTATGATAATCGAGTGAGCAAGAGACGAGTGATAAAACATGTGGTAGAGCGACAGGCGTGCTATTTTTCTGCATTACACAAGACTAGGAAGATTAGCCGTTTGTTTTAGATCAGTGACGCTAGAATAGTATGAATAATCTGAGAAGACAAATCTAATAGTACGGTTTTGAATTGACTCGAGATTTTTGTAGGTTAATCTGGTGCGGGTCCCAAACTGCGCATGCGTATTCCAGTTTGGGACGAATAAACATTTGGTACGTTAGCAATTTTACGTGAGGAGGGGTAAACTTTAGGTTACGCCAGACATAGCCAAGGACACGGTTAGCTTTGTTTGTTATACTTGCGATATAATGTTATCAGCTGAGGTCATTAGTCACTGTGATACCCAGGTACTTATACGATGAAGCTAAAGATAATTTGGAGCCAAAAATTACGTACCTATGTGCTTGGTAGGAAGCTTGGCGGTGGAATGAGATCTGCAAAGTCTTCCTGATATTTAAACACATTAACCAAGTTCTACACCAGTTTTCAACGGTTAGTAAATCGTTTTGAAGGGAAATGTTATCATGGAAGCTATGGATAGGACGGTAAAGGACACAATCGTCTGCGAAAAGGCAAATACAGGAGGACATGTTTGTCGGTAGGTCATTGATGAAGATTAAAAAAAGTAATGGTCCGAGGACGGTGCCTTGAGGAATTCCGGATATAACAGGTGCTAACGAGAAAGTATGCCCATTAATACAGACAAACTGTTGCCTGCTTTTTAGGAAGTCATACAGCCAGTCAAAGACAAAGGGGTTAAGATTTAGGTGTGAGAGCTTAAGGAATAGTCGTTTGGGTGGTACCTTGTCAAAGGCTTTCTCGAAGTCGAGGAACAGGGTGTCTATGGGAATATTGCGATCAAGGCTTGAGCTGATGTCATGAGTAAATAATGCAAGCTGGGTCTCACAAGATAAACATTTTTGAAAACCATGTTGCTGTGGGTGAAAGAAGTCAACAGAGATTATAAACTTGGTTACATGCAAATAAATGACGTGCTCCATTAATTTTGAGGCCACACTCGTTAATGAAATGGGTCGATAGCTATTGTGTGACGACGAAGTACCTTTCTTGGGGACAGGGATAATCTTGCCCACCTTCCAGTCCTGTGGCACCACTCCTAATGACAGGGACTGTTGGAAAATGTGAGACAGGATGACACTTGTACTATGTTTGGTATTTTTTAACACCTTAGAGTTAATTTCGTCGATGCCTGCAGAAGGTGACAATTTAAGATTGTCAATTAGTTTGCCGATGCCATGAGGGCTGACTTGTATATCGGGCATAGTAGGGTAACTAAATTCAGGGAAATCGGGCAGTTCATCATTGGGTTTGAGAGTGAATACAGAAGAAAAAGTTTCATTGAGTACATCAGGAACCTCTGCTTCAGGAAGAGGGTTATTGTGATCGTCGCATAAAGAAAGTTTTATGGTGGGCTGGTTTAATTGTTTCCCAGAATTGCTTAGGATTATTACGCAACATTGTAGGTAATGTAGTAGAAAGGAATCATTGCTTAGCTTCTGCTGCAAAGAGCTGAAATGGTTTTTGAGCTGCGTTGTAATTACAAAGAAAACATGGGAGGGCTCCTTCAAGTGGCTGCTAACAATTTACACTTAGTTTCATCTAAATAGAAGGCTTAGCATCTTATTTTTTTAAACCAGCTGCATGTTAGGTGGGGCACTGTATTGCTGAGAACAGTGATGCATGCATTCTGCACTCTCTCCCATCAAATCATAAGCCTAAGGAGTGCAATATAAAATGAAATGAAAGCTATGCTCTGAACAAAAAGGACAACACATTTGTTTTGTCCTTTTTGTTCTTGCGTGTATGTCTTTTACACCTAACCTTTCAAATCATGACTGCTCACAGGCATCACATTGGCTAACTTTGTTGCCCACCGAAAGCAACAATTTAAAAAAAAAATATTAGTTCGGAATAGGTAACAGAAGTTAAAAACCACGACTGATTCCTCTTTTTGATGCCTTCTGTTTGAATTCCTATTGCAAATTGAGAAGATAACTGTTTAAAAGCTCTTTGACTGAATAAGTCTAAATTTCATTTATCAAATAAAAAACAGCAATTAAGCTACTTTGGTGCATGCATGATGCTGCAGATTGTCATTAAATGAAAAATATAATTTCAGGCCACTGCAGTTTGAAGATACATTTCAAATCACTGCTGTTTATCTGTGGTAAAGGAAAAAAAGAGTTAAACGAGTGATGACAAATTGTCCTCACAAGTTCATTTTGCAAGGGTGACCTTTGACACATTCGTACCATTTGCCAAATTTTTCTTCCCGCCATTTTTTTTTAAGAAAGAACATTTTATGTACATGCCAATGCACTTTTTCAATTATATAATTTTATTTTATTGACCAGTAGTTCTGTGATAGGCTAATCACCAGACCAAAATGAATGTTTCTCCAACTCCTGACGTTGGGAATCTGAATACATTACCCTTGTAGTCATGTCTCCACGGTGATGCCTGTGGATGTACTGGAATAGACTAAAGACTTGTTGTATAACTAGGTGATACATTTATGTAATTCAGCTGAACGTATCATCCCTGTGGCATGGTTTTCAGCACCTGTGATGTGGTCATTTCACACCATCTCAAAATAAACTAAATTTTGTTTGTTTCAGGTGAAAGGCTTTCAGATTGACTACCTGGCCAAGGTTCCTGAAGTGAAAGACACTGTTCACAAGCACTCATTATTGCATCATTTGTGCCATATGGTCATGGAAAAGCACCCAGACACTACTGATCTGTACTCCGAGATCGGAGCTGTCACGAGGAGTTCTAAAGTGAGTCACTCGGGTTGCTCTTTTCGAAGTTATATCTGAGTGAAAGGATTTATAAGCTTCTGCGCAAAGCATCTAACGTTCAAGAAGACAGAATCTAAGCTTCTCTTACATAAAAATTTGCTGCTTGATTTTACCTTTCATATTTTATTTGCACTTGACAAGAATAGAATGTTAATTAGCATAGT
Organism: Dermacentor silvarum; assembly: GCF_013339745.2. Lineage (NCBI taxonomy): Eukaryota > Metazoa > Arthropoda > Arachnida > Ixodida > Ixodidae > Dermacentor > Dermacentor silvarum. The sequence continues at coordinate 132,581,415 of NC_051154.1, forward strand.
TTATACTTGCATATACATGTGTATACGCTTAAATGTTCATCAAAGGATATCCATTATATATCGAACCTAAAAAATTTCCGCTAATGAATATCCCCTAGATATCCTTCAAAAGTTAATCGTTGATATCCGTGTCAAGATGTTTAGATCTCAATTGGCTGCCCCACATCTCTCTATGGGGCATTTTTGTTGTTACTTGTAGAATGGCCTCTTTCTTTTCACTCTTTCTCTGATAGAATGAGCTGTGGCATTTTTGACACTTTTGGAGGTGAAAGTACTCGCAAGTTTAGAAATGTTGCTCTAGCAAGGAGGAAGAAAAAAAAAAAAAACTAAGGCGAGTCCCTGATGCTCTTCACAATGCTGCACTGAAGCACTCGTGCTTGCGAGGCAGCTCCTTTTCTCCTCGTCTGCCCGCTTCTGAGCAGGCATCCTCCACACTTGCTGACCAGGGCCAACAGAGGCTCCAAGTGTGGCTAGAGGGAATGCTGCTTGAGGGAGCAGAGCTTTCTGTCTAGAGCATCTTGCTTACACCGTGAGCGTGTTGGATCAAATTCTTCGTTGACATCCATACACTAATCACTGTATGGCATTCACCATGGCTGTGATAGCAAGCGCCATTCCAACATCCATGTTAGTTATGCTAATGTTACTTTGAGCCAGAGAGAGCAACTGCCTCCCTTAGCAACAATGACATTGTTGCTATTTGTGCTACAGATGATGCATCACTTCTGCCATACTTTTCACGATGCATGTGAGATTGTTGGGGCCCTCTCCTTAGTTTTCCTTCCTCCAAAGCCTTAGAGAGGTTGTAGGTGACTATATATGAACTAGCCATTGTCATTTTATCATTCTAATGTTATAGCACAGAAGCACTACAGAAGTGGCACAGAATTGGCAATATTGTCGATAAATGATGCATAACAGCTACATCTATGCTCAGTACATGTATAAATTGGTTGCAATTGAAGTAAAATTAAACCCAGTTATTTTTTGCTTTTTCTGGTTACAGTTAAGTTGAGGCAGTGCAAGTAATCGCCTTAACGTTTTATTGCATTTAATGAAAGTCTAGACATAGTGCTGCTCACTGTAGTCATCATGTTGCTGCTTGGCAACACTGTTGCCAGATCTTGGATATTCACTGTATTGCTTGGCTGGAACATACGATGGTTGCATATGGTTCACAATGGTGGCACTTCAAATATGCTGTGCTTTTTTTTTTAATTACTACAGTAATATTACACTAATAAAATGCAAAGGGCAGCTATCACACATCACCCTATGAGAAATACTTTTGAAAGTGACGAAAAAAAAAATGTCGCAGTTTCGCCTAAAAGGTGGAGCATCAATTGTGATAGCAAATTAGTAGAGAGCTATTAGAGTAGGGATAGTAGTTTTATTGGCTGCATAAACTTGGAAAAATTCGCTTACTAACTGAATTAACAAGCGTGGTGTCAGCGCGCACAAGCAAACATGAATAGATGACACTCGATGACTGCAGACAACCACTGTCAAAACGCTGGCAGCAAGCGCAGCCGCCGCAGCGATCGAAGGTTCGCGCGGTCTGTCGCTTCAACGGAAACTGAGTGGCGAATGCACAGCGCATACAAAGGTCAGCGCCGTGTGAAGATCGCTTTCAAGATATGGTGCGCGTGACAGCTCGCACCGGCGCAAAGTACAAGCGCAGTTGTTGGCAGAGTAGAAGCTGCCCCCCGCCTCGCCCTCCCTCCTGTGCTGGGGATTTTATCGCCCTTGGACTTTATACGGAACCTCACCGCGATGGCGACAATGATGGCAATGGCAGAAATCCACTTGAAGTGTCTATATAATTGCTATCACAATAAAACGTTTATGAAAACCAACTCCAAAGACCCCGTATGCCCTTATGTGTAAAAATAGTCTCACAAAAAAAACAAAAAAACAGCAAGCTTCCAATCGAGGAACTTTGTTGCATGGATGGAGGGAAAACCTGGATAAATGCTAAAAAGAGTAGCCAAATTAAAAAAAATCAAAACTGAAATGCTGAACCCATGTATACAATTTTGTTTGTAAACTGGTTCACATAGCAAATATTACTGGAGCTATGAGAGTTCGAAGACACTAAATGAAATGCTGAGTTAAAGACAGTTGTGAAGGCAGTTGTGCAAATAATTTATAAAGACTGAAAAATAAAGCAGCATTCTAATTAAAAACTGTACAAATGAAAATTTTGCATGTATATAATGTACGAGTTTTGATGTTGTGCAAATGCAGGTTGACTATGATGAGGTTGCGAAAAATTTGGGCAAGATGGAAAGTGATTGCAAGGCATCATGGGAGCATCTGAAGGTTATTGCTAAGCATGATGGATCAGCCATGAAAGCCAAGTGAGTGTACTGCTACATCATATTGTGAATTATTTCCACAGTAACCAATAAACAGTCGTGGAACTAAGAATGCCAAGCATGTTTTTATCAAGAGTAAGCACATCAGGCTGGAACCAACGTTTGTTTCTAGTGAAAACCATGGGTCCTTTTCACCATTAATACTTCCGAGCAGTTCAACCATTATTGTAATTTAGCAGCTGGCATAAACAATGTTAGTGTACTACTAACCAGAAAATAGTTTAATGGCTGCATTGCAATGAGGCTGTTATATACTGGCATTTCTTTCAGAAATGTCTTCTGACCCCAGCAGTTAAACATACTAAGATAGCCGTGAGCCTTTTGGGCTCATGGCTGGGTGCTTTCTTATATATGCAGAGCATAGACCTTACAAATTGACTACAATGTTAGCCTGCTTTTTTTGCATGCAGCAAGTCCCCTGGTGATTTTGCATTGCCCAATAACATAAGAAAACTTAAGCTTGTTGGTTTGTTGCTGTAATGCCATGAGTAAGTATATGCTAAGCACAAAAGCAAAGTGCCTCTGGTCATTGCAATCTTTGGAAAAGTGAAAGCGAGATCAGTCATGGAAAGGAGAGCACTAAGAAATGAAGCAGCATTGCGCTGCGTAGTGTAGTCTACCGCGACTGCCACGACGTCCTGCGACGTGCCCTTTCGCCGCCGCGGCACTTAACTTTTGGGCGGGGTTTTGCCCTCGCGATTTCTCCACTGTGTAGCTTCCAGCGTGCTAGCAGAGACAAAAACAGAGAGGAAACTGGGTATCGGTGCGATAATACCACTTATAGTTGAACGATTAAAAAAGTATGAGATTCATGAGACAACGTCCTTTCATAGTTAGACCATTATGTGATTAGTTATAAAAGTGTTTCAGGGCCCCTTTAATGACGTCTCACCGTTTACGAGGCATCTTTTTTGTGAGTTCAAGAAATCTGTTCAATATTCTTTGCATACACTCTGTGTAATGACATGCAAAGGTGATGAAGCTTCTGTGAGGTGCTTATTTATTCATGATTAAGCTGGGCCTTTGCTTTCTTGCTTCAGCTACCATTTGAACAAAAATTTGCGTGCAAGATGGTAAGACCTCCAGTGTAAAAGTGTGTACAGTAAGAATCTTGTTAAATGCAACCTTGCTGGACCATAACCACTTTTTCTGTTTAAGGGAAGCTTAATTTTGTGACAGACTTTCAAACAAGTAGGTTCTAAAGTGCACAATATTTGCAAATGTGCATTAAAAGCTTGCATATATTACAAACCTGATTGTAATACAAGGGTAAATTTTGAGGCTCCGAGAAGAGAAAGAAAAAAATATAATTACTCGCGGACAGTATGACCAAAAAACACCCACCCCTCCCTCTCTGCTTTGCAAACTTTGGCACCCAAATATAATACAAGAAGCAGATATAACGTGCCAAAATCTGGAAAGTGGGAAAGGGGTAAAGGAACATTTATATTATATGTTGGATGCAGGATTTTAGTGTATAAAATAAGGGCGAACACTTATAAGGAGAGAAGCCATGACAATCTTTGTACACTCGTAAACTAACAACCTGTAAGACATAGAGGAACATCTTGAGCTGCCAAAACAATTCATTGCATTTGCCTCACAGCAGAGTGACCAGATGAATTTTGGCCCAACAGGTGGATAACCCTTCCGAAGCAAACCCAAATAAATGGCATGGTGTGTCAGAAAATAACTGAAAGCAAAATGGAATGTTTAATCGAAAGGAGCAGTTTTAAAAATGTGACTTGTTCGAATTATAAGTACACTTTCTACATTACATATTCATGCATCTTATTGTATATGGCTGTACTTGTTCAAAACATTGAAGAAAAGCAGTCAAGACTAGGGATCACCATGGGTACAATGCTGCCTTGCACTAAGGGAGGGATGACGGTGATAGCCTTTGGATTGCTGTTCTCGTTCTTGAGGGTCTATGATCGTTGTAGATCTAAATTAATGTTTCAGTTTAAGCCATCTGGAAATCTGACCATCTGCAGAACTTAGTAATAATGTGTAAATGTACATCAAATTACTATTTCAAGGATGAAGCAAGCTGGGGCACCAACGTGCCAAAATCCTCATGGGATACATGGAACTGGTTGCGCTGCAACTCAGTTGCCTTGTAGCTTTTTCTGAGAGAATCCTTACAATGCTGTGCTCTAAAGCTATGCATCATGTTGCATGCACCATTCTGGTGAAAACGTTTTCAGCAAGAACGCATGATGTAGTCACTGCTGTGCTTCTTCAGCAGACTTGCCAACAAGCACACCAGAAATTCCAACATGCTTATGTGAAAGGAATGCAAGAATTCAAGAGCTAGAAGAATGCAAATGTAGTGCAATAAATAATGCTAATTTCAAGCACAGTGGCACTAAAATGGAGCAACTGTTTTGAGCACCTTTGAGTACCTTATAGTTTTGTTTGCCTTCTGGTTTTGTTTCCCTACATTACCTAAATACAAAACCAACCACTTCTCGCGGTGTTGTCTCATTTAAGTGGCCATTGTGTTTAACGGATTCCCATTTATGAGGATATTACAGTATGCAGTTCCCTGTTGTGGTTACATACTTCTCATTATTTGATCTCTAATGTTTCACTGAAGGCACCTGTGTTTCAGCATGATTTAAAGAGAGCCTATGAAATGCATTTTCTGCATGCATTGTTGACAAAGTACCTTAGTAAACTTCTATTTTTTTTTCAGACTGTCTGAATTCCTCAACGATTGTGCAGAAAGGATAGTCATTCTAGGCATCATTCACCGGCGTGTTCATAACAGGTAAGTGGCACCTAAATTTCCTGCACTGATCCATTCTGGTAATACGCTGTCGCAAAATGAAATGAGCAAATACAGCTGCACCCTCCTAGTGTGCGTTCCTTGCACTCACTGTTGCAAAGAACTTGATGCACATTTGTTGTTGGGGCCTGACAAGGGGCAACAAACGAAACGTCATTCTTGCTACAGTGCCCAACGTTTATAGATACTTTTTCAGTTCCGTATCTCCACGCCGCGCCCATGGAGAGAAGGCGGCCTGTCGCGATTCTCGCCACCGTGGCGCTGCAGTTACGGGTTGCGCTAGGAGAGCGAGCATCGTCTGCTAGCGGGCAGCGTTCCGCCGCGGCATCTCTAGTTCTCTCCAATTCTGGCTGTGTACTGCAAAAGAAATAACTGTTCTGGGGAAGTTGCTCGGCATTTTTTGCGGCTATTCCAGTTCACGATTTCTTTGAAATGGGCCGTGTTGCGCAAGGAGTAATGTGTACGCCCAGGGATTTTGAGCGGTGGGTAAAATGTCAAGAATGACAGCGTTTTAAACGAACATTCGCGCAGCAGTGGCTGTCAAGTGTGCACACGAATTCACTTGCCATGCCAATCATGCGAATCTATTGCAGCACGAATGGTATTTCCTTACAGCCGTGCGGAACAACTGTTTTCTTTATGATAGACATCCGAGTAGCTTAGTTTCTGAGCCTGAGGAGCTGGCTGCCCGCTTCAAGTTAAGCGACTGCGCAACTAGGAACCATCGAGTGCTACCTTGTATTCTTCCATCCGAAATTCTCCACGCTCATTCTACTTTAAAGAAATATTCGACATGGGCTTGCCCAATACATATGTATCGCGATGCACACGCAGTACACAGTGATTGTATGAGAATGATCAGTGCGCGAACACGAGGACGAAGAAAAGAACCAACTAGCCCAAGGTCAAACCTTACCTTAGATTCCTGCAGTTACTGTTTTCAAAATGGGAAAAAGAGGAACTTCATTAACAATAGCGTTCACAAACTACATTGTCTTGGTGAAACTTCTGCGGTCACGGTTCTAGCTGGACAAGTTTCGCTTTCTTACGTTCCCTTTGTGCACGAACTGCACTGTCATTTTCTTGGCACTTCAGTCGTGGTACAGCCAGGTGCGAAGCACGTTGGCATTGCGCTAAGCCCACCACATCAGATAAAACACAGCGTGTTGACGGAGTCACGAAATGCTTCCGTCCACGGCCGCACTGTTCAATAGCCCCACAAACCGAACGCACTGAAAGGGCAAGGTTCTCACACAGGGGGCAAGACAAATGCAAACGAAAAGAGTCGTGTAAAGGGGACACGCAACTGCGTCACTGAATAAAGAACCAAACTGCGCCGCAACTTTGAGCTCAGCCAACTGGCGAACGCCGTGAACCCTACCGCCGACACAGCGCAATCCGCGACCACAGCGCCCTCTCAGCGCATAGGAAGAAATCACGCCCGCCTGGGAAGGCGGAGTTCCAGAACTGAAAAAGTATCTATAAACGTTGACAGTGCCATCCCTTTGCTTCAAGGGCCAGAGTTGTACCATGCACCGATTAGTGAAGCCAGCAATCTTCTTGGGATGTCACAGAGAGCTTAGGAGCCACAGAATGTGTCAAGTTGATGTCAATGCCACGAGGTGTTTCAGTTTAATGTCAGCTACCCAGTTGTAGTCTTTAACCCTTACAGTGTCACTGAGTATGCTTCTGTGGTTCTGTCCCACGATGACACTGATGTACCCATATGTTCTCCACTCACTCCACTTGGATGTGCACAATAATACAAAGTTGGCGAGTTCTAAGGTAGTTCCACTATCTGTTGCATGTTCCTAGCAGTAAATTTTCACATCTCTCTGGGTTTGCTCAGTCTGTGTTTTTGTTATTTCACTGTGGAACGTGCCCCTTCATGCGCGTGGTTGCGGGAGATGTGCCCACATCGTGGCGCGCAGTTCAAATTTGATTTTGGATGTTCACATAGATTCCACTATTTCTAATTTTGGCACCTATGACACGCCAAACGGGGTTGTCCTCAGCTAGCCACTGTGCACTCAGCCACTGGACTCGTCACGGCACCCCCGGCGGCCACGGTATCTACACTACGTAGCAGACCGCAGCTACATGCAACTGCAGCTTAGTGCACGACAGGGCTACAGTGTGCGCTCGCGCTCATGTGCACCTGTCTGGCTGTGCTATGTGGTGCAGACCAGCTTTGTCCTGCACCATCTTGACTGACGGATAGTAGCCACATCCAAGTTGCACATTTTGAAGCGCTGTCAATAGGTCATTACGAAGCGAAGTCTGCCAAGGTGTCTAACCAGGGGCGGCCAAGAGTGAGCGTGCGCTGGAAAGCGTGCGTGTGGTCTGACCTTAAGTTTTGCGTGGTTTGAGGCTAGTTGAGTGTTCAAAACTAGTCGAAATTAGCGAGACCCAACGACTACGACACTGATAAGCAGGGTGGCCAAACTTTAATTCTATGCGAACAGCCGCAGCTGAGCATGAGGAGATGATAGTCAGCTTCCTCCGGAAGTATGTAATTATTATCCAAATCCGAAAGCAGATGTTCGCTTACTTCAGCGTGTTTATTAAACTGCATCAATAAAAATACACAGTAACAGTAGGAAGAAGCGCACTGATCCAAACACCCTTCTTGATTGATATCAGCTATTGGCCAATAGCAGCCACATATGGGAATCTGCTGTATTACGAAATAAAGCATCCAGAAAAGAGTGAGGAGCAGGCTTCTATTGTAAAGAGAGCATTAGAGAGAAAGGTGACTTCGCGCTTCGCTTGCGAGATTCACGTGCCACGCACAGCTGCAAAATTTGGCTGAGATGTTCACAGCAGCGTATGCTATCTGTGGACTGTGTTTTTTTTCGCCAAGCCTGAAGGGTGGTTCAGGGCCCCTTTAAATATTTAACACTTGGTGTGCCAAAGCCGACTTGCACTTGATTTGACGCTCTTTGTTTTGAGTTCCTGATTTTCAGAGGTCATGTTGACTTCATCTTGTGTAAATATGATGCATTGACTCTTGTCAAGAAGGGCTTTTATACATTTTACCTTAGCAATCTTAGTGGCAGTTAGAATGGCATCAAAAATACAAAAACATTTTTTTTTTCTTCAGATTTCACAAGTTGCTGGTGTATTTGGGCTGCCCACCACACTCAATTAGAGAAACCAAAGCACAACAAGTATGCAAAGTCATCAGTGAATTTGCACTGGAGTATCGCACGACAAGAGAACGCGTACAGCAACAGTTTGAGAAGAAAGCAAACCACCGTGAAAGGAACAAGACTCGTGGAAAAATGATCACTGAGGTGAGATTATTTCACATTCTAGTGGCAGCTCTCTCTACATTGCAATTGCATTCTGCTTCAGCACGGTTTCAGACTTAATCTAGTTAAGGCATCTGAGCTGTTCCCCGCTGACATTACCTATCTGTTTGGTGACTGAAATCATGGTGACTGAATTAACTTGACCCTTGACTACAACCTCTCCCAAACTGTGTCGCAGCCAACCCGTGGTTCTAACATACTAGACCTTATACTTACAAACAATCCTGAAACAGTAGTTCACAAAGAACATTTAGACGGTTTTAGTGATCGTAATTTGCTTCAACTCACCTTAAATATGCCTTCTCCTGTTTCTAATATGTCGCCAAAATTAATTCGCGATTATAATAAAGGCAATTACACTGTCATTACCGTTGAACTAAAAACATTTTGGGAGCATGAGATGCTACCGTCATTTTGCGACCGATCAGTTGAAGTAAATTGGTTGATGTTCAAGGAAAAAGATCTCCTTGTTAATTGACATATACATCCCCCGCATTAAAATCAGTACTAATATATTGAATCCTTGGTTCACAAAAACTCTTAAACGCATGGAGAATAATAAAGAGCTGCTGTACAAGTACGCCAGGCACGTAAGAATGCCTTCACCGTGAATTGAATACAAAGCCCAACTTAAATCATATTGCATTGCTCTACGCACAGCAAAGGATAAGTACTTTTCTAGCGACTTTCCACAATTACTCAAGAACAATCCACCAAAATTTTGGAAAACAATAAGCCCTAGTCAAGAGAGTAACCGCATTCTGTTGCACGATAATGCAATCACTCTTTCTGAGAGTGAGTGTTCAACGGTTTTCAATTCCTTTTTCACGTCCGTGTTCACAAGTGAGGATAGCTAAAATATATCCTTTGTACCGGATTTCGACTACGACTACATGGCACTGATAAACATCACGGTCAAGGGCATTGCTTCGCCAATAAACAAGCTTAAAGTGTCTTCTTTTTGTGGCATTGATGGAATAAATTCTAAGATATTAAAAAATAACACTTATGTTTCAAGCATCATCTTGTTTCATATTTTCAGACAGTCCTTAATGTCTGGTATGCTTCCCTACGACTGGAAGATAGCAAAAGTTGTACCGATTTACAAAAATGGAAGTAAAAACTTATGTGAAAATTATAGGCCCCTCTCGCTTACCGCATTTGTTGCAAAATGCTCTAACATGTCATTGCTTCGCATATTTATAATAATCTCGAATCTAACAGTTTTTTCCACAATCAACACTGTTTCAGAAAAGGCTTTTCGTGTGAGACACAATTATTTGAATTTACAACAGATATCCACCTTAACATGAATCACTGCTTACAGACAGACTGCTTATTCCTTGACTTTTCCAAAGCATTTGATCGTGTTGCACATTGCAGCCTCATATCGAAACATTCTGCATTAAAATTGGACTCTAAGTACATTGTCATGGCTACGTAACTTTCTGTGTAATTGAGAGCAATTTACCCCAGTTAATGACTTAAATTCCCCCAAATATAATGTTACTTCTGGTGTGCCGCAAGGAAGCATCCTTGGACCTCTGTTTTTAATCTGTATAAATGATCTGCCTAAGAACATATCGTCCTGCATAATAATATTCGCCGATGATTGCATAATCTACCGTCCAGTAACCAACAGTGATGATCATATAGCACTCCAGCAAGACCTAGAGATAGTGAACCAGTGGTGACGCTAGCTCATGACACTAAATGTGTCAAAGTGTAAAATAATGTCTTTCTCCCATAAATCTGGTCATTCGTAGTTGATCTACCACATTAAAAATAGTATTATATCCTCGACTGCACAATATAAGTATCTGGGCACCTAACCTATCATGGTCTGAGCACATCATGTGTGTCTCTGCCAATGCATCCAAATCATTAGGGTTTCTGCGCCGGAACTTGCACAGTGTTCTATCGGCCTTGCGTAAGCTGGCTTATTTAACGTTCGTGTGACCCCAGCTTGAGTACGCGTCTCCCATTTGGTCACCACATCAGAAATACCTAAATGAAGTGTTGGAAATAATTCAGAATAGGGCAAGTCGTTTCATTACTCATCATTAGAGTGCCCCATCTAGCATAATGCAGATCAAAGTCAAACTATCGTTGCAGTCATTGAGTACTCACCGTGATAATGCATTGCTGTCGTTATTCCATAAATTCATTCACTCTGACGGATTATCTTTACCATGCTTGAATCACCACGTCTTCACATCACGCAGATTGCACAATAATTTCAGCCTTCCGGATAGCATTGCTTCCGTCATAAATCATGACGCCTTTTGCAGTAATTTGGCCTAACATTTTTCTCCACACTGCGCATAGATTTTTTTTTCCTTTCTTTCTTTTTTTTGAGTTAGTGATGGTTACTTATCAGTCCAATTACGTTTATGTGTCCAATGCATTGTCACGCGTTGTGCCTGTGTTACTAATTTTTTTTATTACATTATGCAATGCATGCCCATTACGCAATGCAATGGCCCAACGCAATGTAACTTTTTTTTTTCCCCCTCTCTTATTGCTTTTAATTTAATGCAATGCTTATCTGTTCATTTCTTTCTCTTTTTAACATCTGTATGGTTTCTGTAATATGCACATGTCTTCGTTTCGTGCCAATCTTTGAGTCCTCGTATGCATCTATATCTTTTTACCGACTGTATTTTGTTATAAATTGTACCGTATGCCCCCCTCACCCTATGCCTCTTCATAGGCGCATGAGGTCTTTCTAAACAAATATAAAACCTTAATGGTTAATTATTTGACCCCAAAGCCACGCCAATGTTGCTCATTCTTTTACTGTCCTCATCAATAACAATATAAGGACAACAAGAGGACCAACTACTGGAATTCTACTGGCAGAAAATAGCTCTAAAATAGCAGTTTTTCTTATTGGTGCAAATGATTATGGTATGTTACTTAACTTGAAAGCATCATGGTGTATATCGCAATTACAAAAAATATTTTGCTACATTTAGTTATGCAAAAAGTAACTAGCCCTGTTATCCTTGTCATTTCTATGGAACATATGGTATTCCACTAATGCCAATTTCACAAATGTGGCATCGGTGGAAGATGTGCAATATAGGTAGCCTTTCCACACTTAAATTCCTAGGTAGTTATAACTGTTTTGCCAGTTTTACCAGTACGAAAGTTACTCTAGGCCTTCCCCCTCTGACCACTCACAGGAAAATGTCACGGTTGTGTTTACTTAAGAAAATATATCACCATAATCATTATCTTAGGTCACTCTGGATAAGATCTCCGTCTTACATCTCGCAGCATGTAGATCACTACCGTAATGTCCAGGGGCGTAGCCAGAGGGGGGGTTGGGGGGGTTCAAACCCCCCCCGAAATTTTTTCCGCAACCCCCCCCCCCCCCGCCCGCCCCACTTACCCACCCTTTGTTCACATCGCTTCGCGCTGACATAATTCAAGGAACCGGTGCTACTATATCACAATTTCATTCCTGGGCGCTTCCGTTTGGGTTGGTAATTTACAGCGAATCATTTCTGCATATGGAAAAAAAACTGTCACGGTGTTTGTCAAGGCTTTGACGGTCTCTGAGGTTTTGGGCGAGAATGTGGCGGCCGCATTCTGAAGCAACAAATGCGGCAGCCGCATTTTAGATGAAAGCGAAAATGCTCGAGGCCCGTTTACTTAGATTTAGGTGCACGTTAAAGACCCCAGGTGGTCGAAATTTCCGGTATACATTTCCGCCGCTTCCCTTCAGGAGCAGGTTAGGCCGCGCTCGCGCAGGATCTTAGGCTACGTTCACACTTGGTCTCGGAGCTGTCGGAAGCTGCAAAATCTTGCAAAAATCCACCCGCCTAGTCGGCAAAACAGGCAGAAAAAAAAGCGGCGAGCCAAATCGGTCTCGGACCGATTTTTTCGCTATGGCGAAGCGGAAACGCGGCGGAAAGTCGTTCTGCTCGACCGGAAGCTACACTAGCATGTAAACAACCGGTCGTAAAATTGAACATGGCACCAAAAGTGTAGGCTGCACTGCTGATCGACGCGATCAAGAACAACCCCTTGCTCTACGACAAGAGTGGTACTAAAACGTACTGTCAGCCATACTCGCGATAGTATGTCGCGCAACCGGAGGTGCGGCAACGAAGCCTTGGCGTGACCCAACTTCTCACGCTTTTGCGAAGCCAGGCCGACCCACCACCACCGTTTCCAAGGTGTCCGCGTCTTCCGTTTATTCATTGTCCATTTCTAGAAAACAAGTAGGTAGAAGTATAAAAGCCATTTCTTCTTCCACTTCCATGGCAGACAATAGTTGGGCAGATTCCTCGTTGGCGCTCCATAATTCCTGCACGTGCACGTTATGTTGCAGAAGTCGCGGGGTGCTTTTCTCGTCGCGACGATAGATTGGAGCGTAGGTCTCACGTATATAGGACGCGCAGGCTTCGGCGAGCCCCAACACAAGGGCCAGCCCGGGTTTTAGCTTTGGTGTTCCCGTTGCCGCTTTGGTGTCCTGGAGGCGCCGACAATAATACGAAATGATGAAATGTTATTACAACTTGTAAATAAAAGCTATTAAATAAATATAATCACGCCTAGGCACCAACCTGTGACTCAGCGCTACCGCGCCCGTGTGAGGAGAATCACGGAACGCCAACGAGGAATTGACCGAAGGTCGCAGATGACACGCGAAGTTGCGTAAAATGATCACTTTTGATGACGGTATGTGGGTCAATGAATGAACATACCGCTCGAAATAATGCGATAATGAGCGACACCACGCCGACAAACGTACGCATACTAGATGGATGTGGACGAAAGCGGCAGCGGCGGTAGCAAAACAAATGTGAACAACTTGGACATGCGCGGAAAAGATTTTCCGGCCGCTTTGGCCTTTCCGCCCGCTTGCCGCTTCCCAAGTGTGAACGTAGCCACTGGCCAGTCTGCGCGCGAAACGTCTCTTGTATGCGATTGCGCCACTACGGAAGGCTGGTTGTTACTGTTGTGTTGTTGAATCCCAAACCAGCAATTGCGCAACGCTGGTAGTTGCTGTTGTGTTGTGGAATCCCAAACCAGCAATGTACACACGAAGGGGTTGATGCCAGCAGTGAAATTCCACCGACTCGCAACAGAATGAACGAAACAGACAGCCGACAAGCATGGATTACTGCTGTGCGCAGTACAGCGTAAGTAAACTCTTGTTGCAGGCGCTGACACTTCTCGTCGGAGTTCACGCGTCCTGAGAAATTGATTATGTGCCCTATGCACTGAACAAGACCGGAGTTCATTCCTGCATCACTAGTATAGCACTGCACGGGTCGATTTTTTCAGCCCGGGCCCGGGCCGGGCCCGTTTTTACGTTGGGCGGCCCGCCCGAGCCCGATCAAAACGTTTATGGCGAGACCCGGGCCCGCCCCGGGCCCGGAAATAATCTACGTTACCCGCCCGGCCCGGCCCGCCACCTCTTTACCTTAGGCCCGAGCCCGGCCTGAGCCCGACTCGAAACCGGCCCGAACCCGGCCGGAGACCGAAAAATAATGTTTTTCAGAGTTGAGACGCCCGAGAATAACTCGCTGCACGTTACATGCACACCACCAGAAAGCCCGAGCCCGGCCCGGACCCGCGTCAAAAAACCCGAGCCCGGCCCGGGCCCGGGTCAAAAAGCACACGCCGTGCCCGAGCCCAGCCAGAGCCCGTGAAAAAACTGTTCTACCCGGCCCGGCCCGGCCCACGGGCCGGGCCCGGGCTTTCGGATAAGCCCGAGCCCGTGCAGTGCTCTAAATTCACTAGTACACCAATCAGTCGAGATCCTGTGAGGTACAAGGCCGCTTCCTGTTTGCACCGGCGTAAGTGAAGCAGAAATGAGTTGCACGCACTACTTAAAATGCGTACACATGCCATATCTATGCTGTGCGGGGAAATATTCTGTACAATTCCGAATCTGTTGACGTAAAGGCAAATGACGGCTGCCCACTCGTTCACAGCGGAAGACAGAGCGGCCCATGCACTTGCCGCAGGAAATGCAACCCTCTCGTATGAGGGAGCAGGGCGACGAAAGCTTCGAAAAAAAAAAAAAAAGCCTTCCCCGTTTATGCGCGTACTTAAGTTTTCTAGCGCAAAGACGCAGCGAACAAGTTATTGCTATGGGAGTATGTATAGCCTGGTCACGCATGCATTTTCACGTGTATAGCCGACCTTGATTTGTGAAACGCACTTCGCCTCGACGAGGACGACGCCACCTACGCTTAACGAAGATTAACAATTAATGATGGCTTCTCCGATCGGGCGGGTCGTCTCAATGATGCGTTTTCGAAGACTGGTCCATTCAGTCGCGCGATGAGAGACCGTTGCTCCAAACGCCCACTGTACCTGTCGTGCTTACTGTATTTTACTGAGCTTGCTTTACTTTTTACTTAATTTCCTCACTAGCACACGCGAGGGGGGGTCCCATGTCTTTTATATACATGTATAGAGTCTGCTTAAACTACCGATATTTATTATCGATCACGCCACGTAGAGGAAAGCAGACGCTTGCCCCCCCCCCCCCCCCCCCCCCCCGGTCGGGCCGGTGAACCCCCCCCGAAAGAAATTTCTGGCTACGCCCCTGGTAATGTCAACATACTACATCAAAACACACACACTTATTCCCACTCAGTTATGCTAAAAACGAGTCACGACTGAAACCACTTGCCTGCTGAATTAGTAAACATAACTAACGTATACCAGTTCCATGAAGCAGCACTAGCCAGCATTAAACGATATAATATCGCGCTCAGTATAAGCTACAACGCACAAACAGAAAAAAAAAGAAGGCAGTACTGCTTTAATGAGCTGAACAT
This sequence comes from Dermacentor silvarum, assembly GCF_013339745.2. Classification (NCBI taxonomy): domain Eukaryota; kingdom Metazoa; phylum Arthropoda; class Arachnida; order Ixodida; family Ixodidae; genus Dermacentor; species Dermacentor silvarum. Next base: position 132,596,710 of record NC_051154.1, read on the forward strand.
CTGAAAAGCTTCCAGCATATAATTGGGAACAAAGCATGCCCTTTTCATGAACCAGAAAAGGTATAGAGTTTTTGGGTGTCCAAAATCGCATAACTGTTTCTAGTATACTTATACATTGGAATCGGCAGGAATCTGTAGGCTTTGGGTTTCTCAGTACTATTTGCTTATTGTTACTGAATGCACCATTGTAGATGGACAAGTTCAGGACAAAAGAGCAGCAGGCTGACCAAGAGCTGAGGCAGCTCCTTGGAAATGGAACCTCTGATGTTGAGGAACCCAAAGGAGGGAAATGGGGAACTGTGCCTGGTATGCGGGCTCGGCCAAGGATACCACAAGGTGACTCCCATAAATTAGAAAGCACGTGGCTATATCTCCTGCGGTTAATACGCTTTGTTGATTTGCATTTGAAAGTGTCAGTGCTGTTTTCTAATGCAATTTTTCCGTAGCTGATAGTAATTAGTTGAACTTACATCTTTGAAATGTTGAAGAATTTTAGGTTTGGTTTAAGCTTGACCTAGTCATAGCCATGACCTGTGCATAATTAATAGGTGATAGGTGACGTTAGCAATGATATCAGTATAATATGTATATGTACATATTTAAATTCAGTTGGCAGTTTTCCTTAGGTAATTAATGGCTCTTGCTCAGTAAAGAATAACTGCTATGAGCATCTAGTTTACACTTCTTTGAAATGGTTTCTTTATGATGACTTTTATGCCTCAAAACCGATTGGAAGCACAAGTTATGCTTTATGAGGCTAACTTTAGAACAAGTCATTTTAACCAGAAGCGTTAGCTAGGTAGTATAGGAGCAAACTAACATCCTTTTGTTTTTGACATGGGTTGTTTGGAATGTTATGAGGGATGCCCTATGAAAAGATGTTTTTTCGGCTTGAAGTGGTAGTCCCTGCCTAGAGTGGGCTTTTTGTTTTTGGCTAATGTATTTATAGCTTTTGCACCATACATACTATGACGACCATGAAACAGTAAAAATTGAGTTTTATTTATCTGCCCAAACAGGGCACATAAATGTCTGATGAAATAAAAAAGTTAGCAAATTTTGTGTTCGAAAAATAAAGAATGAAAGAAGAAAGAAATGGAAAAACAGTGGCTTGTCTCGTGTGAGCAACAGATTTGTTTCATAATTAGAATGTCAATTATATGTTTTATGCAGTCCATCAGGATTGACATTATGATACTTCAAGGCATTTTAGCACTTTAATGACACCTGTTACCTGTTGCTCAAAAAGAAAAAGTAAAACACACATGTATGGAGTACCTGTGTGCTCATTATGCAAGCATCTGGAGACAGCATATGTGTGAGCAGTCCATCAAAGACCCTGCATGAAAGAGTTGTCATGATTATGATTGTACACACTAGGCTGTTTGCATGTATAATCACAAGATCATGTGGACCCCCATGAGGCAAGCAACAATGTACCTGGGTTGGGAACACAGATATCCCTTGTGAAATGTTATCAGTTTGCAGAGTAACTTGGCTGTGTGCATGTATTTCCAGTGCAAATATGACAAAATGCAGAAAGAAAAAGGTGACTAACCCCTGTATTCATAAAGGCATCTTAACATGAAGTCCATGCTTGACTTGTTCTAAATTATGCCTGTTGTGAATGTGCCGAAGGAAATGTGATAAGTGTCCTGGGAACATTCACGCCAGGCGTCGTTTAGATCAAGTCAAGCATGTGCTTCAAGTTGAGATACATTTCTGAATACGGGGGTAAGTGCTGTTTTCTTTGCAGCTGCCTGTACTGCTGTGTGTTTTTGTTTCATTTCCTTGATGTATGCACAGAAATACTTGTGTGTTATTCTTGCACCTCATTTTTTCTTTCCTACCAAGAGCTCCTTGTAAAATCATGTTCCATGTAGTATCCGTTGGTTCATTACTACATTGATTTTATGAAAATGTTATACATGAAATCAATGGCCTGCTTTTGTTTGGGAAATCAAATTTTGCTGTCTGGAGATCTGGTAATATAGATTTTTGTGAAATCAGGATTCTGCAGTACTATAACACTTAATGTACTGCAGGCCCTGGGGGGACCCTTGGTCGGCACAGTACTCCAACAAGGGATGATAACCTGACTGATGCTGATGATGAGATCTTAGAGAGCCTTGTCAAAACAGCCACAGCACAGCCTGCACGAAATGAGCCGCGCATTCGCAAGAAAGCTCGCTACGGTGATAGAAAGTCACGTAAGTGGTATCAGTGATCATGCATCCCTGAGGTTTAATCACTTGAAGCAAAAATGCACAAAATCAGTGCTGCTAGCCTGATGCCTTTTCATAATACTGTAAAATCCTTTATTTTCGCGTGCTCCTAATTTGTGCGAATTTCACGATTGGAAAATGTTGCAGAATCCAAGGGCATATGGATGCTACATAAATATATATATATATATATATATAATCAAGGAAAAATTATGGATGCTATACTGAAAACAAAAGAAAAATTTCTTTTGCCGGCTAGTTGTGCTGGTTGTACCCCCTAAAATATGGTGCATTCGATTTACTTGGCTGCACAAGCTTGTGCTATGCCAGAAACAAGATAGTGTGCAAAAGAAACAAGATTGTGTATGCAGCACACCAATCAATTTAGCACAGGCAAGCCCTTGGACAACAAGTGGTTCATGAGAAGTCACGCATGAAGAAGACATAAGACTGAAGTTCCATGCAGGAGGCTAAACATGCTGCACTGTTTCAAAAAGGAAGAAATGGTGCAAAAACACAATGGAGCTTTGTGACCCACGTGAGCCGCCTGGCACATTGCGAAAAGTAGTAGCTGCAAATATGCCAAAGTCCCTGATTCGCAAACAATTGGGGTCACAAAATGATAGGGTTTTACAGTATCTTGTACCATGCACATGTTATTAGTTCAGGCTATGTAGGGGTGCCTCCCCCTATCTATGGAGAAATTGGCTTGCACCTTCACGGTGCCGAGGCCTGCGGTTTGTATGCTTGTATCACAATCTGCAGACTCGAATGAGAGCATGTGCTTATAGCTGCTGAATCTTGGCCTTCTAGTGTAAAAAACAAGCCGGCTGTCACTGTGCAGGCACCTAGAGTTTTCACTCTGTTTGCAGCATAAGTTTCTTATATATTTTGATTTTGGTGTAAACTGTTTTACTGCTTCAAGACAAACAAGTTTCAGTAATATTTTTGCACTAAGTGAGCTATCATGTCTCTCCATGAAACATTTCATTGATAGCCTTTTGTGTCTTAGTACTACAGGTTTCACTGTTTTGGGGGATACTCCAAATGCTTTTTGCTTGTATCTTAGTTGAAACTAGAGCACAAAATATGTATGCCCATTGCAGTTACTAGATCTTTGGGCTTGACAATCAACTAGAACAAGGCATATAGAAAACTGTGTGCTGATTTTTTATGTTCAGGAGGAAAATTATTGAACATTACTTGTTTCATCTGTCTCTCAGCATATTTAGGTATTTTGCTATTCAAGTAATTGACAGCTATTTTTTACTGACATTTGCATTGATTTGTTTTACATTTATCAAAGCTGCATTTCACTTGTGCATTGAGCATTGTGTGTGCACAATATCTTTTTTCTTTTTCATTGATTTGTGATCAGCTCATCATGTAGCTTCACTGTGGTTAAGGTAGGTCATTGGAAGATCACACCTTTTTGCTACTCATTTACTGGGTGGCCTAACTAACGTGGAGCAAGTTAAGAAAAAAAAAAAAAAGCAATGTCTTCTGTCTGTATGAAACCCAGTGTACCGGGTATTTCAGCGAACACTTTCAAAATTTTTTTATAGGTTGCCTATGGCAAATAGCACAGTTTTAGTTCGTGAGCTGGTCTACTCGAAGAGGCGGACATAACTTGCAGAAAAAATTGAAATGCATACTTGACTAATGAACAAAATTTCACTAATTAAGTTTTTAACTAATTACCTTATGGCCTATGTTGCAATTTACAAATTGTAGCCGTGGAGTTCACAAGGCTGTTTGGAGTGACTAAGTGGATCCCACTTAGAACAAATTCTCAGGATGACACCAGTCTCGAGATATTAACTCTCGTTCTTCATCTTCTTTCTGGGGTTTTACGTGCCAAAACCAGTTCTGATTAACTCCTGTGCTTTGCAGAGAAATGTAGTGGCATTCCTGTTACTTTTGTGCTTCAATGCATAAAACAACGTTTTACTAAGAAATTAACTGGAATGCCAATGCATTTCTACGCAAAGTTAGGGAATTAATATCTCGAAACTGGTGTCATCCTGAGAATTCGTTCCAAGTGGATCCGCCTTGCGAACTCCACGGCTACAATTTGTAAATTGCAATATGGGCCATAAGGTAATTAGTTAAAAACTTAATTAGTGGATTTATAGTAATTAGTCGATTATGTATTTCAATTTTTTGTGCAAGTAATGTCCACCTCTTCGAGTAGACCAGCTCATGAACTAGAATTGTGCTATCTGCCGCAGGCAATATTGAAAAATTTTGGGATGTATTTGCTGAAACACCTTGTATGTTGCAACCTTCTGGAGCAACCTCTAGTATTTTTTGTTCTTCTTAATAGAGTAATTACTACTGATTAATTAACAATATTTTTAATTATCAACTTTATGGCCACAATTTCAATATAAGGTTTGTAGAGCACATTTGAAAATATCACTTTAATTTGTTTTCGACGTGTTACCGTTTGTGTAGCTCTTTTTATAACATTTAAAAGAAGGCCACTGTGGTGCACAAGTGGTGGGTTGTGACTGGTTTTTAAAGTTATCACAGGCATTCATTTACGCATGGAAAAGTTAGCTGTGCAAACCATAACACATCACAAACAACTGATAGTGATGTTTTGAAAAGTGCTCTATAAATCTTTTATTGACATTGTGGCAACGAAGATTATAATTAAGAAGTTTGTTAATTAATCAGTACTAGTTGCTCTAATAAGAAAAAAACAAAGATACGGCAGGCTTCTTTAGGAGGTTTCTAACGACATACAATTGGTTTCATCTGCATGGAAGGCTTTTCTTTTTTTTTTAACTGGCTCCAGGTTAGCTGTTAGCCGTAAAGTATTGTGCTGGCCAGCTTGCATCTCTTAAATTTACGTGTCGGATTCTGGTCTGCTCAATTTCATTGAGCACTGTACTGGTGACAACTTCATCTAGAAGTTGTCATTGGATTGAATTGTTTTTATTTGCTTTCATAAACAGCAAATCCCTAAGTCACTTTTTTTTAATGGTACTTTATGCTGGTAGATTACAGTAGGCAGGGAACTTGAAGCATTAATTGTGTTATTTTCTCCTCCCTTTACCATATGCAGTTCGCCGTACCTTAAAGAGTGGGCTGGATCTTTCCGAGGATGAGCGACGTTCTTTGGCTGCAATGTCATCTTAGTGTGGTTCATTCTTGGACCCCTGTAGCAGGAGGTGTTCACACCAAGCAGTACTGTTGAATGACTTCAGCATGACAGAATTAACAAAAAATAGCTGATCTCAAGAGGCGCTGTAAGCAACTTTCTGTTGCCTTATTTTCCCCTTGGCAGTGTAGTGGGACATTTCTGTCATTTAGATTGGATATATCACTTGTAAAGAGACTGTAAGGGGTATTGTGATCAGATTAGAACATGTATTCTTAGTTTTTAATTTGAGGCATGGATTGACATTTGTGCCGAAGTGACAGAATATGTGTGATATCAGCTTTTTTCAATTCTGTGGTGCTCAAGTTACAATTCTGTTTAGAGTGTGGCATGTGGGTCGTCTCGATTTTCTACAAAGTGTTCACATGCAGATTGCCTTCTTGGCCACATCTGAGTACTTTACTCTGATGACACATAGTCTGTAGGATTTTTTTTTTTTTCTCAGTGATGTTTTTTAAAACCAGACATGGAGAATATGTGAGAGCATGTAGGCTAAGAAGCAAGTGGGACATACTCTTGTGGTTCACCAATCACTCCATATGTGATGTGTTAGTTTCAGTGTAAATATGTTGTACTATACTGAGTAGTCTAGTGATTGCCAAGTTTCTTTCTCTCTACTTTGCTTCTATTCGCCATATCTCTATATTCTTGCCCTCCTATTCTCCAAGACTGAATGTTGTTGATGAGTTGTAAAGATGAAATGCAACTCTAAAAAAGACAGCTCTTGTATGGTTTGTTTGCAGACATGACACATTTTGGCCAAGAACAAGTGAAGTTACTTAAGCCAGGTGCATTTTGTTAGCCAATTTGTTTTTGTACAGTAAGAAAGGTTATTTATTTGTTTTTGTTCTGAAACCCCTGTGATCTATTTTCCAAGAAGTGTTTTCTCGCAGTTACTATGTCATGCATCGACTGATAGATTTGTCTTGCAACGGCGACTGCCACTGTAGAAGCTGAGCTTGCAACTGATTTGCGCCAAAGTGGCCACAGTATAAACATATACTAGGAGACATTTGTGTTCCATTTTACATACACACCTGCACAGAGAGAAGCTGTGGCTTTCCTAAGTCCTTTTGTTTGTTTACTGAAATGTACAGTATTAGGTTTTCTTCTGATGACAAAAATGTCATTTTGCTTTGTCAAGAGCAGTTTTTCCTGCAACTTCAGTGCCAGTAGCATCACTTACTTCTTCTCAGAGCCAGGCGTGTTGCAAAGTTGTACTTGCAGCAAGTACATAAACTATCTCAAACATTCATCATGCTCTGAACAATGGTTGCTCTGTTACTGTCTCATTCTGCCAAATATTTTTTTCCTTGAGAAGTGCGTCTTTTGTTTAGTGCATTTTGTTTTTCCTTTCTTTGCTATGTGAGATCTTATGCAGGGTAAGCTAAAAGTATAAGTCTAGGTACTATATGAAAGGGTAAAAGTAGTGTTGCTGCCCCTGTTCGCCTTTAGGACTCAGAAAGCCTAAAGGTGTATGAAAAAGATTGTGACATCTGCAATATTGCCAAATAAAGAACACATCTGCCAGTCTGATTGAATGTCTCGTGATGGTTGGTTCAGTTGCCAAGCTTGAAATTTGGGAATTGAAATAAATGTTGGGAAGATTGGGTGACCAAATCTGATCATAGGCTGACTTACTCATTATGCTGGTGAACCTCATGCCTGCATTTACATAGTCTTCTTGGGTTTCAGTGACTGGTTTTAGAGCCTTGAGAGTCTTGACAGTCTCGACATTTTTAGTCTTTGGGTTGAAGGGTAGGTGTTAATAATAGTGCCTGCAGTCAGGTTTGTGTATGCAACTTGTTTTTACTAGTTTTATAGAATAGTGGGGGGCAGGAAAAAAAAAAGACATTGAGCTGCAGGTCAAATGAGCTTTCTGCTTACCAATTGTGGCTATAGTTCAGGTCTAGAATGCAGAGTATTGCTGCACACGATCATGGCTTTGTGACAAAGACCTGCAGGGTTAGTAATACACTCTTTTTCCAAAAGAGAGAGAAAGAAGAGCACCTTATTGTTGTATACATCAAGAGCACAGGTTGTTCATTGCTATTTGGGCAGGCCTAACTATCACCTATTGTGTTTTATTATGTAGTTGCATCATCTGCTTTGCAGAATAGGTGCATGCTTTGTGGACATCAGTAGTTAGTAGTTCTATTGAACTTGTAAGCAGTCACTACAGCCCCTTTATTACCTGGCACCTCTGTCAATAAATTTGGCTTTTAGGTGTCTTTTTATCTGCAGGTTGGTGTGTAATAGGGTTTGGGGTATTTACATTATTTGTATTTCCATTACATTACGTTAGTTTCAAAAGTGAGGTCTATGAAACCTTCCACAGTTAAGAATGTGGGCTGGCACATTGGCCACAGTCACCAAGTCACCTGTCCTGAGCCTTAGATCTGCTATTGTTTGCTGCAAAGAGCAGTGATGCTAGGTTATATGCAGACAGCGAAGAAAAGGGCACAACTGCCAGTAAGGAAAAGTAAAAATAAAAAACAAAGGTCCATGTAAGTTAAAAGCATGAACAAGGAATCTAAGCAATGAGAGCAATCATAGTGGTTAGCAAGCAGCTATTGGAAAAAGAGAGAGTCAAAAGAACGGGGAAAGGCAGGAGGGAGGTCAACGAGAACAGAAGCTCTGGTTTACCACCAACACTTGAGGAGAAAAAAGCTTGAAAGACATGTCCTGATGGGGCATTTGGTTTACTTGTCAATATCCAGAAGGTCTCGAGGCTAAAAGTAAGGGCCCACTGTTTAGAGGGCCATATGCTTGAAGAGGAACTTGTATTTGCACACAGTTGCCCATTTAAAATAAAGACTGCATCAACTGTGTGAATAAGGTATGAGGAAGATGTGCCAAGAGAAGTTGCAAATTATACTTTCCTAAAGTTCCTGCAAGAATGGTAAGGCCAGCTACATTGCATGCATGTACCAGCCCCTTGTGTGCCTGTGTACCTTGAGAGGATTTTAAAGCTTGTTTGAGTTCAGTGCTTGCTCTTTTATTTATTCCTTTAGATCATGCATCACTTAGTTTTTAGTAGAGTTGGGAATACTTGAACAAGAACATTACTAAAATCTGAACACAAAACACCAAGAAATCAGGACATGTTCTGGGACAGTGCATGGAGCAGCAAAATACATTCAGTTTGTTTGTATTGGCATCAAAATGTTTGTCATGCTCTGGCTACCAAAACACATGCTGCTTTATTCTCTACCATTGAAATAAATTGTTAACATTTTAACCAGCTGCTCATTCAACCTGTTCTCCTCTAAGACATTCCTAGAATTGGTTGGAAAAAAAGACCTTCGCTCCGGTATAAGTGCATGCACTTATCAATGGTTTTCTAAGCCAGATAAGTGTATCCACACATGGCAAGCACATATAATGCTCAGAGGGAAGGAGCTAAGAAGTCTGAAAGGGGCCGAAACAAATGCTGCTTTTGTTTCTTGCATGGCACTGCGGGACTTGATAGCCAGCCCCATCAATAGCTCTTGAATGACTTTACACCCTGGTATAGTAGAACTCCGTGCAGCATAAGCTACAGTACACATGAGGCACAAAGTATTGCGCGCCAAGATGAAATAGCTAGATGGATTTCCGGCAAACCTCTGACATTTCGTAAGTGAGTGCCTGGAATGAAAATAAAACTATCTAGTTGCGGTAAAGTAAACCTTTCACTTTAGGAGCTGTTCTGAAAGAGGACGCTGCTGCTCACAGCACGGCCGCGCCGTATCTTGAAAGCGATCTGCGATGCGGGCGAAGTACGCGCCCGCGCGGGCCTCATCTTCAAAGCGATCTGCGATGGGGACAAAGTGCATGGGTCGAGTGCCAGTAGCTTTGTATGCACTCTGCTTTCGGCGTTAATTGGTTCGCGTTGAAGCGAGACGAGAGACAGCGCGAAGGTCAATTTGCCCGCTGCTGCTGGCGCGCTTTCTCACTCCGGCGTTTTCACAGCGAGTTACCGCGGGCATCGAGCGAGATGTGTTCATGTTTACCTGTGCGCGCGTGACACCGTGCTTGTCTATTTAGTTAGTAAGCGAATGTTTACAACTTTATATGGCCAATTAAAAAAACTACCCTTGCCCCGTATAACTCGCTAATTTGCTATCGTAATCGATGCTTCGCTTTTCGGGCGAAACTGCGACTTTTTATTTATACCGTATTGCCTACAATTTAGGCAAAGTTTGACAAAGAGATATCACGTACACTACAAGTTGCGATGTGTAATTAGCTAATTAACTTCGTAAATTGTTGCTTTAAGGCTTATATTTTGCAATTCCAGAATAAAGCTCGACAGTAGCCATAACCATTTAGCAAAAATCCTGAAGCCCTGAGCTGCAACCACTTTCGCAGTGTCCATCCTCATTATATGTGCTATAAATTACCAGTGGCGTAGCCAGGAATCTTTTTTGGGGAGGGGAGGTAGGGCAGGCAGGTGTCGAACATTGTTTTATGCCAGGTATCCTGGTACACAGAAATTTCAGGGGGTGGGAAGCACATGACCGGTGTGCGTTCCTGTGAAATACACTAGGTGATGTAATGATTTCCCAAAGTACCCCTCTTCCCTGTGCTCGGCAGGATGAAACTAAGGGGAACAGCAACGTATTTCATGGGAGACTTTGTGGACAGATATCCCAAAACTTGTGCTTGTTTTAGGATTTACTCTGAATGAACGAGGCCTTGAGCACTATAACTGGTTTCTATGACAGTTGCGACACGATCGCCAAAGTAAATGATAAAAAAAAATTATTGCGAATTTCAAATCCGCTTTAAATTTGCCTATTGCTATTTGCTGTGCCAAGTAATATCCACGTCTTCCAATGTCCACCACAAGCTATAAAAACAAAGATCTGTAATAATATAAAAAGAAACGGCTGTAGCTGTTGGAGGCCGAATACGAATTTCTAAGCATTAACATAGCTTAACATTATTCATAAATATAGAGGAAGTGGCATGACAATTTCCTTCAGTCATTATTATAATGCTGCAACCTTTGCAATTATAATGTCGCCGAATCAGCTTGCGGAACGTTGTTTTTTTGGCTGTAGCGGGGACAGTACAGCATAGGTTCACGTGGCACATTCTAAGATTATTTTATCACACAAATGCTTCAATTGCGAAACTATTTATGACAACATGGGGATGCCTTGCGTGCGTCTGACGAGGCAGCAACAACATAATTCGGGTAGAGTGGGCTTAGCTCGTCCACCCAGAAACCAAACTTCATCCCCAATACAATATGGCACTGGAT